>NC_137899.1:68975327-69157436 GCF_963455335.1 Martes martes
TTACTTTTCTTATTTTTAATATCATGTAAAAAGTATGAGAACTTTTCTTCCCAACTTAAATTCCTGCTCACCGGCTCATCCATTTCACAATTTCAGCTGGCATATATTTAAGTGAGCATGTTCAATGTATTGTGCTGTTGCTGACATTTTTAAGTTTGAGTTGATTGGGAAAAGTCATAATTCAGCTTCCCCTGAAAATCACCTATCAAGATGCAAAAATCTAAAGCTTTCCCTTAGGGAACTCATCTAAATTCCATCTTTTGCCTGTGATTTTTTTTCTCAGCTCCTGGCATTGAAATATATAGTAGTTATTGATCATTCTGACATATTTTTAGGGTGCTTTTGCAACTGGAAATCTTTGAACTTAATTTTCCAATTTGGAATATTTTGAAAGGGGGCTTCATTCAGCTCTGCGAGATAGATAGGTAGGTAGATAGATATCTTAAACTAGAAGGCAGAACTAGCCTTTATTAGGTGAAGTTGGTGGAGTGCAACACACTTGGCATGGTTTGAGGAGTTGGAAGTCCCACCTACCCCCACAATATTGTGGTTTGCTAGTATCTTAAATTTAATTCCTAGGGGCATCTGTGTGGCTCAATGGGTTGAGTGTCTGCCTTCTGCTCAGGTCATGATCCCTGGGTCCTGGGATCCAGCCCCATGGCATGGCAGACTGTGGGCTCCCTGCTCAGTGGGAAGCCTGCTCTTCCTCTCCCTGCCCCACCCTCTCGTGCTCTCTGGCTATCTCTGTTTCTCTCAAATAAATAAATAAAATATTTAAAAAATTTTAATTCATAGATTTCCAAACATTTGAGCTTTATACATAAGACTTTATGGTACAGGAATTTTGGGAGAAATAACTGAATAACTAAATAACTGAGTAACTAAATCTAATAACTGAATATCTAATCTGTTCTTTATAGAAATGTGAAAATTCCTTTCCAGAGAACAAATTTTCAAAGTAAAAAAATGATGAGAAAATAAAAAGACTCAGAGATTAGAGGGAAGGATGGGTGAAGTGGTATCACCAAGGATGTAGAGAAGGAATGGTTTAAGAATATTAAAATGTTACCAAATTTGCCTCCTTCACAACATTTGCTTCACACTAAGCTCAGAAGTATGTCTTTTCCCCAGGAGTGGGATATTTTCCCTGAAGGGCTACATTTCTGATCTTTTTTGGAATGGTAAAGATGTCTGTTTTGAGAGAAGAGTTGTTTCAAGATGTTATCCTCTGGTTTATGTAGCCCTCTGGAGGGGAAGCTCTCTTTTGCTAGTGCTTAAACTTTCAGGCTGAATGTTACTTTAAAAAGAGCCCAGATACCCTTAATGGTAGAGTCAAGACAAGGTTCCATTCAGTCAATGTGAAGGAAACAAACAAAAAACAATGTGACGTACTTGTGATCTCTGTCTGTCAAAATAAATAAATAAAATATAACAACAACAACAACAACAACAATGTGACATTATACTGTATTTATAATAGCATTTTGCATTCCAAGAAAAGTTCTGCAAAACAATGTTACCATCTTTGAATGGCCTCTTGTTCAGGATGCTAATTATGATCATGGTGTTCCTGAATTGAGTTGGTGTTGCTGTATTCCTTGACTATGAAATTCAGCTGAATTTTACCAACCATTTCATAATAGTATGCTGTCAGTCATAAGGTGGAATGATGGAAGAGAATGGATTCGACAGTAGAAACTAACCAAAATGCTTTAGCGCACACTGAATTTTACTATTAGATATAGTACTAATTGGATGTCCTTGAAAAAGTCTCTTAATCTTTCTAGGTCTCAGTTGTCCTCTCAAGTAAAAGAATGACGTTACCCTCAATGATCTCTGTAATTAAGATGATATGTATCATCCAAGGGAGAGCTCTTGAAAACAAAAGGGGACAGACAGTGTTAGTGATTATACCTAAAACATAGGCATAAATTAGAATGCCTCAGGAAAACAAAAATGCATGAACAGCCTACCTAAAATGGGCAGATAACTCTTAGAAGTTATGGGCAGTCCCATGTGCTAGGAACTTCCTGCTTCCTCCTCACAGCAATGATGAGCCTTCAGCAACCATTTTTGTAAAATATAACTCTTGTGTCCCAACCTTAATTGGGTGCTTGAGGGGTAAACATTTGAAAAAGCTGGGTCTGTCAGAGTTCTTCATCCAGGAATTTAGGATTGGAACTAAACTTTTATAGTTTCTTCTGCCTATTAACTTTGAAGGGGGAGATTTAACCTATGCATTATAAGTAAATATTCAGAAACCAAAAAATAATTCTACAGAGTAAGAGTAGGGTAAGGGAGATAGACCCTTAATTTCTGTCACATTTACTCAGCACAGTGACCATCAAAAAACAGACACTCAGTGAAAATCTTTTAAATGAACCTTCTGTTTATTAGTTGGTATTTAAATAGTGTTTGTCAGATTTCAAATCATATTTTCTCTCTTTGATGATTACATGTTCTCCAAAATGTGTATCATACTTCCAATAAAGATTCAGTGTGACTGACATTATTAACTTGCATATTAATTAAAAGCAAAATAAAATTAAGGGTGTTGATGAGTCTCTTGGTGATAAGAGAGAAATAAATGGATCAAGAATTTTGTGGCTTTTGAGCATTAAATATTTTTTTGTGGTGAGGGAAGGGATGAGAGAGGCATTTTATGTAACAGAAAACAATTCTGGGGCGCCTGGGTGGCTCTGTGGGTTAAAGCCTCTGCCTTCGGCTCAGGTCAGGATCCCAGCATCCTGGGATGGAGCAAATAAATAAATAAAATCTTTAAAAGAACCCCACAATTCTGGGAGGGGGATTTATTGGAGTGTTTTTTTGTTTTGTTTTGTTTTTAGGATTATTTATTTATTTGACAGACAGAGATCACAAGTAGGCAGAGAGGCAGGCAGAGAGAGAGGGGGAAGCAGGCTCCCTGCTGAGCAGAGAGCCTGATGCAGGGCTCGATTCCAGGACCCTGGGATCATGACTTGAGCCGAAGGCAGAGGCTTTAACCCACTGAGCCACCCAGGCGCCCCTATTGGAGTGCTTTGAGATAACATTATAGTATTGAAGGAACAGTACCATCCTTTGGAAAAGAAGAGAACAGGGAGAGCTTTGGGACCTCAACAAAGAAGTTGGTGATTCTTCCCTATAGTACATGTTCTCTAATATGCCTGAGCATATTTAGTCTCTCTGGCCCTTTATTCAGGTTTTAATTCCCTGGTAGAGATAGTATTGACCCACCGCGGGTCAGATGCTTCCATTACTGGGTGAGTCAGCTATGATGGGGAGAGAAGAATCATGCAGCGTAGATATGGCCATTGAAATATTTGTTGTGAGCCAAGAATCCATCTAAATATAGGTGCTAAATAAATGTTACATCCCAATTTCAAAGATGTTAAGATATGCGGAATTTTAGCATTTTAAAGACAAGTATCTTAGTTTGGGTTTCCCCAGGCACAGACCCTGAGAAAAGTATTTGAGTACAAGAAGTTTATCTGGAAGATAATCCCTGGAAATGCCAGTAGAGAAATGAAGAAGTATGACAACAAAAGAAAGGAGGCCAATAAAGGGATTTCATCAAGCAAGTTACCTCTGTGAGGACATAGAGCTTAATATCACTGAAAGATGATATTAGATATCAGATATAATATCTGGAAAATGATACAGAATGTTCACCAAGTCATGTGAGTTATCAGTTGAGCTACACTTCTGGGGAACCTTCCTTCCCTAGCACTTCTGTTCTGATTATGGAAAGAGAGAGCAAATATATTTTGTTCCAAAAATATCTGGAGCAAAGCATTCTGAGGAAACAGAAGATAATCAATGAGCTTGTGCTCATTCTGAGCTCTAAAAAGAAGTAAAAATTCAGTCAAGTAAGAATTGAGTAGAATACAATATTGTTATGATATTTAGTTGAAACATTTACCAGGTTAGAAGACCATAAAGTTAATGTACATTGGTCATTTTCCTTTGAGGAGTTTACAATAGATTATTTAAAGTCTCTTGTTCATTCTTATATGAACAGGCAATACAGTTAAAAAAACTTTTCCAGGGGAGCCTGGGTGGCTCAGTGGGTTAAAGCCTCTGCCTTTGGCTCGGGTCATGATCCCAGGGTCCTGCAAGCCCCACATCGGGCTCTTTGCTCTGCGGGGAGCCTGCTTCCTTCTCTCTGCCTGCTTGTGATCTCTGTCAAATAAATAAATAAAACCTTTAAAAAAAAAAAACTTTTTCAGATTAACTATTGGTATTTAAGAAAATCCCTTTATATTCAGCTAGGGAAAGCACACTAAATCATTAAATAGAAAGCCGGTATTTATATTTTGGTTAATTAATTAGAACAGGGTGGGAGGCAAAGCAAGAGAGAAAATCTTTGCCCCGAGCCAAAATCAAGTGTTGGACGCTTAACTGACTGAGCCACCTAGACACCCCTGTGTTATTCTATTTTTAAGTAGGCTCCATGCCCAAAGTGGGACTCTAGCTTAAGACCCCAAAATCAAGAGTTGCATGTTCTACCAACTGAGCCAGCCGAACACTCCTAGAAAGACAGCATTTAAAAAAATATAGGGCACCTGTGTGGCTCATTCAGGTAATTCAGGTAATGTCTGCCTTCAGCTCAGGTCATGATCCCAGGGTCCTGGGATTAGGGATCCACCCTTTGTAGGGCTCCCTACACAGCAGAGAATTGGCTTCTCCCTCTGTCCACCCCCAACGCATGCTCTCTCTCTTTCACTTTCTCTCAAATACACAAACAATGAATTTTGGAACACTTAAAAAATTTTAATTTAATTTTTTAAAAAATCTTTAAAAAATTAATTAATTAAAAAAATTTGGGGGCACCTGGGTGGCTCAGTGAGTTAAGCTTCTGCCTTCAGCTCAGGTCATGATCTCAGGGTCCTGGGATCAAGCCCCACATTGGGCTCTCTGTTCAGCGGGGAGCCTGCTTCCCCCCTGCCTCTCTGCCTGCCTCTCTGCCTACTGTGATCTCTGTCTGTCAAATAAATAAATAAAATCTTTAAAAAAAAAAATTTTTCCCCCAAATTCTTTTGCATTGAATAAACACCTCCTTCCCTAAATATTTAGCTTCAGTCAGTGGGAAAGTACAGCAAAGCTTTGGATGATCCAGAGAAAAACCTGGTTGGTTTTTTTTTTTTTTTCTCTTTATACACATAGTTTCTGCAGAACGTTGGTCTGAATTATAAGTATATGATGGCTTCTACATTCCTTCTATGTATCAAAATACCAATATTCATATTTCTTTGACATAATTTTTACCCAAAGCTTACCTCAAAGCTGAAAATACTAAAATACTACAAGTAGAGAAATTTTACTTACAGTATAATTTTGTACATTTTATTTATTATTAAATATGCAGTGTATAATTTGTGATTTTTTAAATCTGTTTTTTTTAAGGTATTAGGGATCTAACTCTGCTGAAGTTTATTGTGAAATTATGGTTGTAATGCAATATAAGAACACATAAAATATATTTCTGCATGCTTTTAAAAATCACTGTTAATAATGAGCGTGAAAGCTTGTGAATATGACATACTGGTATTGAAAAATGCATTTTAACATTAACTGTACAGTCACTAACTCTCTCTTTATATCCCAGAAAAAATTTCTTAATTAAGAAGTGCCAGAACTTGAGTTTATTTCTTGGTGCATTAGATCATCTGTTTTTTTAAGTAGGACTCTAATTTTAGTTGTTATTACTAGCATTCCTTACCTAAAAGGCAGACATGGGAATATCAACAATCCAGGAAGGGTAGAACAAGAAGAAGGAGTTACAAAGGTAGGAAATCAAACATAGAACACCAAAAATTAGAATGATGTGTGTGACAAGTGTGTACATATTTTGTTTTAAAAAAACTAAGACATTAAAATAGTTCAGTGATTCATTGACATATATTTGGTTATGAAGAGTATACATGGTTTCATTCATCTCACACATGACACAATCTGTGTAATCAAGTTATTGGAACATCGACTTAAAATTTTCTACAAACCAAAGACTAGTTTCCAAACGAGGAAGGAGATTTTGTCAAATGCTGTTTCTGATTAGCTCACGTACATATTTTACAAACACTTTCCATCCGAACACTTTTTTCTCTATGTTAAAATTGGTGACTTTTTAATTTTTTAAGCTGGCCCACTCACTCTGTGTGAGGACAGCATGTGTGAAGCTGATCAGGAATTTATTTAGTAAGAATGGAGTTACTTGTTTTTGGTGGTATGTGCCAAAGGTGCATATTCTGTCTTAAGGACTAAAATTAGAACTGTTAATCTATCTGGGATGGTTATTTTTTTTAATTTTTTTATTTTAATAAACATATAATGTATTTTTATCCCCAGGGGTACAGGTCTGTGAATCGCTAGGTTTACACATTTCACAGCACTCATCATAGCCCATACCCTCCCCAATGTCCATTTCCCCCCACCACCCTCTCCCGTCCCCCCTCCCCCCTCCGCAACCCTCAGTCTGTTTCTTGAGATTGAGTCTTTTATGGTTTGTCTCCCTCCCAATCCCATCTTTTCATTTTTTTTTCCTACCTCCCCCCAACCCCCCCCGCCTTGCATCTCCACTTCCTCATATCAAAGAGATCATATGATAGTTGTCTTTCTCCAATTGACTTATTTCGCTAAGCATGATACCCTCTAGTTCCATCCATGTCGTCGCAAATGGCAAGATTTCATTTCTTTTGATGGCTGCATAGTATTCCATTGTGTATATATACCACATCTTCTTTATCCATTCATCTGTTGATGGACATCTAGGCTCTTTCCACAGTTTGGCTATTGTGGACATTGCTGCTATAAACATTCAGGTGCACGTGCCCCTTCGGAGCACCACGTTTGTATCTTTAGGATATATACCCAGTAGTGCAATTGCTGGGTCGTAGGGTAGCTCTATTTTCAGTTTTTTGAGGAACCTCCACACTGTTTTCCAGAGTGGTTGCACCAACTTGCATTCCCACCAGCAGTGTAGGAGGGTTCCCCTCTCTCCACATCCTCGCCAGCATCTGTCATTTCTTGACTTGTTCATTTTAGCCATTCTGACTGGTGTGAGGTGGTATCTCATTGTGGTTTTGATTTGTATTTCCCTGATGCCGAGTGATGTGGAGCATTTTTTCATGTGTCTGTTGGCCATCTGGATGTCTTCTTGGCAGAAATGTCTGTTCATGTCCTCTGCCCATCTCTTGACTGGATTATTTGTTCTTTGGGTATTGAGTTTGCTAAGCTCTTTATAGATTTTGGATACTAGCCCTTTATCTGATATGTCGTTTGCAAATATCTTCTCCCATTCTGTCAGTTGTCTTTTGGTTTTGTTCACTGTTTCCTTTGCTGTGCAAAAGCTTTTGATCTTGATGAAATCCCAATAGTTCATTTTTGCCCTTGCTTCTGTTGCCTTTGGCGATGTTCCTAGGAAGAAATTGCTGCGGTTGAGGTCAAAGAGGTTGCTGCCTGCATTCTCAAGGATTTTGATAGATTCCTTTCTCACATTGAGGTCCTTCATCCATTTTGAGTCTATTTTCGTATGTGGTGTAAGGAAATGGTCCAATTTCATTTTTCTGCATGTGGCTGTCCAATTTTCCCAGCACCATTTGTTGAAGAGGCTGTCTTTTTTCCATTGGAATAATCTTTCCTGCTTTGTCGAAGATTAGTTGACCATAGAGTTGAGGTTCTATTTCTGGGCTCTCTATTCTGTTCCATTGGTCTATGTGTCTGTTTTTGTGCCAGTACCATACTGTCTTGATGATGACAGCTTTGTAATAGAGCTTGAAGTCTGGAATTGTGATGCCACCGACTTTGGCTTTCTTTTTCAGTATTCCTTTGGCTATTCGAGGTCTTTTCTGGTTTGGGATGGTTATTTTTAAGAAACTAACAAAGCATGTTGTGTGTATTTTTGTTTTGTTTTGAGGGCTTCCCTATATTTCAGACCAGTCCTTTTTCTGGTCTTTTCCGTTTGTTTGGTGCCATGATTGTTATCATTGGAAATGGTCATTTGTTCCTGAGTGTTGATGTCCATTTGTCAAAGCCAGTTGAGTGCCAACCTTTATGTTATATATCTACCAGACCTCTGGGTAGGCCTTGATGAAATCCTGAAACTGTTGGTGGGTTTTCTCTGGATATCAGGATAATCCTTTGCTGGAGTAATTATTTTTAAAAAACTTCCAGTGAGGAATCCGAATGAAGTCATGCTCAGTTCAAACATGGTAAAACTAGATAGAGATAAATAAAGTAGATAGATTAGATAGATAGATAGATAGGAGATAACTAATAGATAGGAAGATGGATGAATGGGTTGGGAAATTTGAAATTCTAGTGTCAGTGAATATATATGGAATACTCTCATATATTCATCTTCCTATTTGGGGAAGATTCTGATTTTCTACTTAGAAGTGAAGGTGATAAAATATGGGTACAGCATCTGATAAATTCATAGCTAATGGGAGAAAGAAATTACTGTTCAGCAATCTTTATAGATAATAATCCATTGAATTAGGTAATTTTTCTCATTTTCTCCCTGCTCATTTTTTTGTTTTATTTATTAACTGCAGATTTATAGTTCCTAGATGCCTCTGATTTGACCATTAACATCCTAAGGACACATTAATGAGGCAACACATAGTATCTTCTATACTATCATTGCATTATAATGTCATTTCTGAGAGTCAGGTATTTATATGCCCACTTATATAGAAATTCTTTCAATATTCATAAAATTATGGAAGGTAATTTGCAGATTAGCTTCTCCTATTTCCAGATTACCTAGTTAAAGAAATAGGTCTGTGGTAATTGAGGTTTTCTGTAGAAGGGATTGGCTTTGAGTGGAAAAGGAAAGATTCATTAGATCTCAGACACTGTGCCATCTTTGGGGTTAATGAATTTCCTTTGGGGATTACTGAAATCCATTTGTAGGAGATTGGCTTCAGAGAATGGAAGTTGTTGGTTTGTTTACTCTTTCTTTACCTTTCTCTTTATTTTGTTAAAAAAGAGATTTGAAAAATTTGGAACTAGGTGCACTTCGTGAGATCGAACCTGTTGAGCTGAGATAATGGAAGGCCTTTGAGAATTAGGAAAGGAAAAGAATCAGAGGATTTGAAGAAAGACTTGCCTAAATTAGGTTAGGACCCTGAGTGGGCATCTTATGTGATGGGTGGGCATTCGAAGGGTAGTTCTTCATGGATGCTTATCTATGTGTCTTAGAATTGAGACACATAAAAATATATGTCATAATTATTAATTGTTGGAGTCAGGGTGTCAGGTCTTGTTTCTGTGATGGCAACACTCTGTCAGCTTTGACATGTTTCTTTTGTTCCCAGGTTTGTTTAGCATCTACCATTTCTGTCTAGTGTTTCCTTTTCCTCTGTTCCTTCTTCTCCCTTCCATCGCCACCGACCTTCTCCATCATTTTTCTTGCTTTACCCTCCCTCCTGCCAATGCTGAAAAGATGAGAGGGGAAGTAGAGCAAATAGCTGTTTTTTTTTTTTTTTTTAACACATAGGTTACTTCCTAATAAGAGCTGAATAAATCAAGTGTTTATGTATTTAAATTATCTCATGACTTGTTTATTTAATTCCCACCATCTGTTCCTTTATTTTCCTGGATATTTGATTTCCTTTGCTAACAGGGATATTTGTCTATAATCTTCCCTCTGTAGATGCTGATCGCCTATTATATACATAGAATTGCAATATGTATGATCTTCTTTCTTTTGTAGCTTAATTTTTTCTTTCTC
The DNA here is from genome assembly GCF_963455335.1 of Martes martes. Classification (NCBI taxonomy): domain Eukaryota; kingdom Metazoa; phylum Chordata; class Mammalia; order Carnivora; family Mustelidae; genus Martes; species Martes martes. Next base: position 68,985,061 of record NC_137899.1, read on the forward strand.
TTTCTTTCCTCCTGCCATTTATATATCACCCAATATTCAAAACAATAACTCAAGTATAGAAAACTTGACAGTATGTGTTTTCTGACCTATGTACTTATTCAGCATTTAGCTGTTACCTAAATCACTTCAATTTGGGGATTTTCTTTTGACCTATGTTCAATATGTTCAAATAATCATATTTCTTCTAGAATAGAGGCATACAGCCATCCAAGGACTTGGGACTGCAGGTAGCAGAATCACTCAGGAAGCTCATAGATAAGATTGACTTGGAAGGAGCATGAGCAAACTGGTTTATACTAGTTGGCCAGGCTGGATCAGGGTTCTAGTTTTATTTGTATGTTTTGTAAAACTCATATTGCATATCATAAATGGCTTCTAAGTGTTTGATAAGTTTGAAGTTAGTACTAGTCCGTCAAGTTTCTAGGGAATATGGAAACATTTTGGTTGCATTTACCTGTGCTTGTTTTTTTGCCCGTGTAAAGGAACTTCATAGTTATAAATAATAATGAGGTTAGAGTTATATAAATTGTGGAATTTCACAGATAACAGATTTGCTGAGGGGCTTTTCGTCCTCATAAAATTTATGAGTATGTTAATATTATAATGAAAAATTGCTGAGGAGTCAAATTCATAATTATAAATGACTTAATTTAATAAAAATGTTGATTCAAGTAATTATTTACTTAAAACTTAAGTTTACTGGAAAGCCTCTAGCAAATTTTTTATTAACATCATATAATAAAGTAATTGTGATACTTTTAATTAAATTCACAGAGCAATGACAGTTTACTGATACGATTTTTCTTTCCTCTGTATCTTTGAAAATTGTGGCTTATCTAATCCCCTGATTCAAGATGTCAGAGAATCAAGCATTTAGAAATATGAGATAATCATTCATCAGGGTTGGAGTTGAGAAACTTGGTTCATGCTTTCAAGGTGCTAGAGCAATTTGGGAAAGGAAATTAAGAAATATGTTTCCAATATTGAATTGTTTTTAGAGGCTGTAGTTCTCAAAGCATAAAGTTTACCTCTTGATTGGGAATTCTCTGGTGAGAAACAGAATAGTGACTTCAAAATACTAGATTTTGGAAAATTTGATTTAGGAAATCAATAGAAAATGTCTTTAAGGGGCGCCTGGGTGGCTCAGTGGGTTAAGCCTCTGCCTTAGGCTCAGGTCATGATCCCAGAGTTCTGGGATCAAGCCCACCGCTCCACCCTCAGGCTTCCTGCTCAGTAGGGAGTCTGCTTCTCCCTCTCCCTCTGCCTTCTGCTCCTCCTGCTTGTACTATCTCTCTCTCAAATAAATAAATAAATAATTTTTAAAAAGAAAATGTCTTTAAAACTCTTTTAAAAAAAGATTTTATTATTAGACACAGAGAAAGAGATCACAAGTAGGCAGAGAGGCAGGCAGAAAGAGGGGGAAGCAGGCTCCCTGCTGAGCAGAGAGCCTGATGTAGGGCTTGATCCCAGGACCCTGAGATCATGACCTGAGCCAAAGGCAGAGGCTTTAACCCACTGAGCCACCCAGGCTCCCCTGGTCTTTAAAATTCTTAAGGATCACATTTTCGTATTATCTTAATGGAGGTTTCCAATAATTGAAATATTCACCATTTATAGAGTATTTCTGAACATCCCTTCCCTCTCACATGAGATTCTTACTCAGTCTGCTATTGAAGAATGAAATGGATTGGTTTCTACACTGCAACATCTATGCACCTAGGAACTCTCCTTAAGCACAGCATCATGAAACCTAAATACCTTTGGATCAACCTTGTCAATTTTCTCTAAGCCACCATCATGGAGTGAAGTTATAATATACCGTATCAGAGATGGCAGTTTTAAAACCCTTTAAGTCTAGGAAATCTGTGTTTAAACAAAATTGCATAAAAAAGGTGAACATGAAAATTAGGACAAAGTTGAACTGCTCTTGTTAGAGTTGGCCCACCAGCTCTGAGTTCCACTCTCTCACACATGTGTAGGGAACCCGAAGGGCACCTTTTGCCAGAAGGTTCATGAACCAGTGGTCTTCAGGACTATTTACAAATTGGCTTGAGATTTCGCCATTATTAAACACATGGACAATTTCTCTCTTAGAAAAGCATCCATGAAGAACTACCCTCCCATTGCCTACCCTCATTTCTTTCACTGCTTACCTATTTTATTTATGATAGCATCATGTTGAGTTAAAAACAGATGATACCCTTGGTAATTTTATTTTTTCTGTTTATAGTTTATTTAAAAAAAATCTAAAATTCTCTCTTTGATTATAACATAATTCATACCTCACAAGAATATTACAAAGATTATATAGAATCATTGTGGAGTGAATGTTTTGTAATATTCTTGAGAGGTGTATTTTTGTGATATTAATTGCATAGTTGAGCATTAGAAGCTAAGTCCTTTCCTCTAGAGCATGCTGCTGAGAATTCCACCACTTTATTTAATAGCAGGCCATGGAATATGTGGCAAGACTAAGTTCAGCTCTGAGAGGAAATGCAACAGTCTCTTGAAGTCCTTAGATAGTCCTCTTCCTTTTTTTTTTTTTTTTTTTTTTTTTAACTAGGCTCCATGCCCAATGTGGGTCTTGAATTCACCACCCTGAGATCAAGACCTGAGCTAAGATCAGATGCTTAAGTCAGATGCTTAAGCTACTGAGCCACCCAGGTACCCCAAGTAGTCCCCATCCAAGTAGTATTGGAAAGAAATAGTAGTTTTTGTCTATTTACTTATATTCTTGTATATTTTATATTTGGCTGGAAGGCTTATAACACAAAAATTCAGATACAGTTTTATTTTTGTTAATTATATTGTAATGACATGCTTGGGTTTTAAATTTAAATTCTGAAGCCAAGGACCAATTTTGAAAAACTTAGTTTAAAAAGAGGATTTGGGCTTCTCCAATTCTGCACAGACAGCTTGTCAGTGGTAATTCTTTTACTCACCTTTCCTTGTTCACTCTATTCTCAGCTGTGTGGCTGAACGAGGTTTGTTGATGCTTCTTACTCATTTCTGGAACCATCAGTTAGATACATCACAAAAGTGCAGGGAAAGATTTTACAGTTGTAGAAAACCATAGTGAACTTAATTATAGGTCTTTTTTTTTTTTTTTTAAAGATTTCATTTATTTGTTCAACAGGGAGATCAGAAGTAGGTAGAGAGGCAGGCAGAGAGAGGGGGGAAGCAGGCTTCCTGCTGAGCGGAGAGCCGGATGCAGGGCTTCATCCCAGGACTCTGAGGCGAAGGCAGAGGCTTCACTCACTGAGCCACCCAGGCACCCTTAATTATGATTCTTAAACATAGCTCTTAATAGTTAAAGAATTAAGGTGTATCCGTGTGATAGAATACCACTCATAAATGAAACATGATTTTACAAATTAAACTTAGGAAATCAAAAGGAAAAGATACTCTTGTTGAGTTGCCAATTGAAAAACATTATTTTCTTTAAAATTCTTTTTCTGTATATTTATTTCATCTTTCTCTGTTTCAAAAAAGAACAACAACAAAACAAAACAAAACAAAACAAAACCCAACACCCTTGCTGTAGAATAGTTCTTTTCTTTCTTGTTACTTTGTTTCCTTTTGTTAAACTTGTTGACAGAGTAACATAAGTGAAATTTGGGTTAGGACCAGGCCAGCTGCCCTTGCATATTTTGTTAGTGTTTGCTACCCTCATTAGCCTCCACGTTTCTTCTTCACTTATGAAAGGGATGGTGCTTCAGAGATTAATCAGTATTAACAGTTGTATGACAGGTTATTTACTTGCCTGACACTTTTACTAATTCTTAGGCCTGATAATAGCTTTTCTCCCTCATGACACAGAACAATTTTTAAATGATTGACACTAAATGTTATTATAGTGTTACTGGACTCAGAATTAATTTTAGTCAAATGTTGAAGCAAGGGCTTTAATTATGAATCAAGAGCATTGTTTTAATATTGAACCATATTTTTTGTAATACAACAAACTAATAATTTAAATTTTAGTGTATAACCTATTATGTTCAGTTATATATCTCTCACAGCAAGAGATAAATTGTTTATTGCATTTCAAAAAGCAGTTCATAGGAATGTTTGTATAAATATTTAAGAATATCAAATAACTCTAGATGTAATACAAATAGAAAGTATAAGAAGGTTTTAAATCCTATCATTTTCATTCTCCTTCTTCTCTTTTGTTTTATAATAATCACCAGAGCAGGTATTGTCCATACTCAAGAAATATATTCTACAATTTAAATTCTCATTTTTGACATGTATTGAAACCCATGTACATATATATGTCTCATGTTTCCTGCTTTCAAACATGGCGTAATAATAATTATCATTTCATTTTCTTTAGATTCTACAAAAAAGTATTAATGCTTTTCTTTTATTTTTTTATGTAGAAGTCAGTTTCCTCTTTCTTCTATATAAAATAATCACACTAGAATTAATAAAGATTAGAATAACATAATTTTACCTTGCATAAGTAGTTACAGGTAATGCCACTTATAAAAAAATACTATAGGAAAGTCTGGAGCCTCTTAGAATCCTATAAATATTAAGAGGAAGTAATAGAGGTTTTTATTTGTTTCAATTTAGCACATTTCTTAAAATGTAAAGCTCTTTTTTCCTTATGTTTAGCACATGATGCCCCATCATAAGATAAATTTAAATAGATTTCTAATATTGGAAAGTGATTATAAATATCAAAATCGGTTTATTGTATTTTAAAATGATTTCTATGTGGAAATCGAATGAGTCATGGAACTCAATGTTAATATTCAGTATTAATATTCAGCTTTTAATCAGTAGGAATATAACAGGCAGCATGTAAAATATTTTCAAACTTATAAAAAACAAATTTGCTTAAGCCACATCTAGAGACTATTTACTGTGGATAATCATATTTTAACCGGAAAAACTACAACTGAAACTCAAATGTCTTTTGAAGTGCATACAAGAAAACTGATTTCTATTTATAATGTTTTGACTTAAAATGAGCTTATAATTAGCTTTAAGTAAGTCTGTTTTCTGCATAGTTTTTCTGTAGTAGTTCAATTTGGGAATATTTTTATATGTTAGCTGAGCTAGAAGAGTAGATTAAACATTTGGATTATTTGCTTGGAATTGAATTCTGTGCCAAGAAGACAAACCACGTTTAGGTTGTTAAGAGAGCAACAATTGAATAGGCAAAAAGGAGGGGGGTATAGGCAAAATTATTATTTGAGCCCTTCAGGTGAGTTAATTAGAAACAAAGTTGAAGTCAAGGTATATCATAAGCCTCATATGTCAAAGTTAAAGTACAGTAGACTCTTATTGCCATGTATTCACTACTCTATTCAAAATGGCATCATGAACAGGAGTCGTCCTGCCTGCTGTTTGGGTGCTAAAAAATTGCTTTTCCTTTTCCTTTCCTTTTTTCCTTTTCTTTTCCTCTTTCTTTCTTTCTTCCTTTTATATTTCTGTGACTTAGATATATTTTCAGTTGGTGATAGTCTCTTTTTTCTCTTCTGGTTGGGAAATACAGAACTTGACAAATGTGCTATTTTGAATGCTTTTAGTAAGTTCATTTATATGGCATAAAAAATATGGAGAAAATAAAATATAAGACCAAATCAAGCTTTTCCTGAATTATCAGCATATAGTAAGTAATGTGCACGAGAATTAAAATATCTGAACAATGATAAATATAGATTGTCTTCTCTCCTTTGCTTAGAGCTGAGTTGCATCATATATTTTCGTGATCCTCCAGTGCTTTCCACACTTGCACAAAGTGAGGTTTTAATACATGTTTATTTAATTAAGATAATTAATGTTCACTTGGAACTTTTAAAAAATGAATTCTAAATGGGACGACTTCAGTGGAGTACTGACTAAATTTCAATAGAATTATTGTTTGCAGTGAGAGAGACACACAGAGACACACAGAGTGAGAGACAGAGAGAGAGAGAGACAGAAGACTAAGAGAACAGAAAAACAGCAGGGGCAAGGACAAGGAGTAAGAGGGAGAGAGAAAAAGAGTAGGAATAAGAAGAGGAGAAACTAAGATTTCATGTGCACAGATAATATGCCTAGACTCTCCTTTTTCTTTTCTCTCCTGATTTTAAGATTCCTTCAGGCAAATAAACTGCTGTTCATAAAACTATAGAAACCATACTAAATTTATTTTCATTATTTTGTATTTATTGAATTGCTGGATTTTTTGTAATAATTATTGATATATATTGTGATTTTCTCCATAAAACTTGAAAAATCATATGTTAGAGTTTATGTACATTTTCTCTGTATTGTGTCCATATTAAATGGTGCCTGATGTACTTTAGCCTTTCCCTGAGAGTGATCTTCAATCCTTGAGTAACAAGCTTCAGCTTCATCATCTCAAAGGCACTTTTGAGCTTTCAAATTCTATTCCATGAGACCATGACAGTTCTAAAGTTGACATGCTTTTTAGAAAATAACTTTTCCTCTTTCGAGGATAGGTGTCAAATACTTCATCTATGGCTGACTAATTTACCACTTCACTGATCTTATTAACTAATTATATTACATTTCTTAAGCATATCATCTTCATAGTAGTGGTAATCATTAAAAATGATTTTTAAAAGGTATACATATAAAATATATAAAATAAATATATAAATTAATAAAACAAAAATATACACACATTGATACAGGTATAGTCTTTCAAATGAGAACCTTTAAACTTGTTGAGGCAAATTAATTAATTGGGACAAATATTTTCCCACATTGAATTATATTTACCAATCTCATAGATAGTAAACTAAATAGATACTCTAGAGTATAGATAAAATCAAGGAACACTTAGTGAGAGGATAGACTTTACTTCAGGAAATTACTTTATTCAAAAGTATGGCTTTAGATCTAAATATGAGCCTGAGTGTGTAATTTGGGAGAACACAGGAAGGGAGAGCTGGAGGGAAATGGAGACGGCCAAACTGTTCTAGGTAAGGAATTATCAGGAGATGATTGGGAGGTTGGTAATAAATAGGGAGGTCGGGAGGTAAGGAAGTAAAGTACAGAGAGTAAGGGGAATTGGGCTAACGAGAACAAGACTCCATCCTCCAAGGGGAGCAAAGGAAATACTTCAGGCAGGTTGTTTTAGCTCTCTGAATCTTCAGTCTTCTAAAAATGGAATTAATAATATCTCATCTCTAAGAAGTATTTTGAATATTAAAAGAGATGTTCATAAGACATCTAGAATACTACTTGACATACAGTAACTGCATATCATATATTAGGCCCCCAAGATGCATGTTAATAACAATGAAACAAGCCTTATGTTTACAACTTTGGTAATCAAAAAACCCTGTAATGGAAATAAAGTCATATACTTTATTTTCAATTAATATCATAAACACATAGACTATTAGAAGCTCCTACTTCAGCCAACCTCAAACTCAATGAATGCCTACATTTCTGTTCCATTATTAAGAATAACTCATCCCCAGAATAAGACATTTTAGGATAAGAAATATGAAACACAGACTTTATGCAGTGATAGTTCTCCAGGACATGATGCCAATATCCTACATTGTCTTGAATATTTAATACAAATCTGACCTATATAGTTTGGGGCCAGTATTATTTTGGGAGTTGAAAAATTTTGCGTAAGGTGACATGGTAGAAGAAAAGGAGGGTAGGGTTGAAGTGGGAAGAGGATCTGAAGGCAGACCTCTTTTCAGTGGAAGTAGTAGAAGTTAAAATTGAAAGAATAAATTAAAAAAAACACATAATTAACATTTGTTATGTAACTAGTTACTTATCTTCTTGGTTTTATCCTCTTCCATTATAACACTTAGAACTTTAATCTGGATCTTGATGCAAATAGATTACATATCTGTATTTCTATCCTTCACTCTTTGTAGTCTTTCTCAGTCGCATCACACTCCCTGTGACATTAGAGGACAGCTAGTTGCAGGTTCATGCAATAAACTGGTGCATTAATAGTTCTCTGCAGCCAGGATAATCTTGCTAAAGCCCTTGTAAAAGGAATACCAAAAGAGATAACCTGAATTTTGCGGTGTTAGATGCTAGTATCCCTAGCTCAGTTTCCATTCTTGTATCATTCTCTGTAGTTAAGCATCTTTCTCTCTCCTGTCTCATCCTATTCCCTCTGCCCCGCCAAAAAACCACCTAGCTTTCATCTTCCCTTTCTGTTTATTCTCTCACTTAACTTATCAAATCTTTAGCATAGATTCAATACTTTCTAATTTCTTTTTTTTAAAGATTTTATTTATTTATTGACAGACAGAGATCACAAGTAGGCAGAGAGGCAGACAGCGGCAGACAGCGAGAGGAGGAAGCAGGCCCCCCGCTGAGCAGAGAGCCAGATGCGGGGCTTGATCCCAGGACCCTGGGATCATGACCTGAGCTGAAGGCAGAGGCTTTAACCCACTGAGCCACCCAGGTGCCCCAATACTTTCTAATTTCTAATTCTAGCATTATTTCATGATTAATATTCTTTCTCCACATGAATAAGAATGAAAACTACTTAATGAAATTTTAGAAAATTTCATGTAGTCATGCCTGATCCATACAGACAACTCTTCAGCTTTCTGAGATTTGGATAGTACTTAAACTTTATTGTATAAACCTGCAACTAGTTGTCCTTCAATTTATAAATCTCCACATTATTAGGAGTCTGGATAATCTCCATTGGGAATCTCAGTACACAAGCTTATTTTATTCATAACTTGGGGGAAAAAAAACAGGGTAGGGAATCCAATCTATGGGAACCAAAGATAGAATCAGAGCAGTGTGACTAAATAAAAATCCCTAGAATGTACCAAGAATTAAATCAGCCATTAATTCCAAAAACCAAGAAAGAATAAATATGGGAGACACACATCCCATAATAATGAGATGTCTATGCCTCTTGGCTAGTGACCATCTGCAGAGGCTGTGAGTGAGAAAGGAGCTCTGACTACTGGCCTGGTCAGCTGCAGAAAAGTTTAAATACAGTTAGAATCCATTATACACTATCCAAAATGTCTAAGTTCCAATTAAAAATAGTTATATCATGAATCAGGAGAATCTTAACTTGAATAAGAAAGACAACCAACAGATGTCAACACAAAGTTGACATAAATATTGAGAAATAACATTTTTAAAGTAAATATCATTAAAATGTTTTAATAAGCAATTATAAACTCTTGAAAATTTAAGAAGTTAGGAAGTCTCAGCAGAGAAACAAAGGATATAGAGAAAACCTTAATGGAAATTTTGGAACTGAAAAATATAAAATGAAAACTCACTGGAAGGACTCAATAACAGAATTGGGTTGAGAGAAGAAAGATTCAGTGAAGTTGAAGATAGACCAACTTTAGAAACTATCAGCTAATGGAAATTATCCTATCTGAAAAAGAAGGTTAAAATGAACAGAGTTTCAGGGACCTCTGGACAATAGCAAAAGATCAAACATTCATGTCATTGGAGTCCCAGAAGGGAAAAAAATGGGAGGAAAAAATAATTGGAAGACATAATGGCTGAAAATTTCTCAAATATAGCAAAACACATAAATCTACAATACAGTTTTAAGGAGCTCAGCAAATACCAACAAAATAAAGCTAAGGAAATACACACCCAGGCACATCATAATAAAATGTCTCAAAACTAAGGAGAAATAAATAATCTTATAAGCAACCAGAGAGAAATAAAACATTACCTATAAGGAAACATAATCCAAGTGACAGCAGATTTCTCTCCAGAAACCATGAAACCAGATGAAGCAGCACAAACATTTTCTATTACTGAAGGGAAAAGTTACCCTACAATTTTTTATAGAGCGAAAATATTCTTCAGAAACAATGGCATTCTTAGATGAAGAGAATTAGTCACCAGCAGTCCTGCTATAAAAGAGGAACTATTACTACAGACCCTGAAGACATTAGAAGGATAATAAGGGAATATTGCAAATAGCTCTGCACACATAAATTTGACAACTTAGACACAATGGACCAATTCCTTGGAAATAATAAAACAAACTGCCAAAAGATTGTTAAAGAAAGTTCTTTAGCAAGAAAGGAAATGACAAAAGAAAGAAACTTGAAATACCAGAACTAAAGAAATAACAATGATATAGGGAAAGATGTAGGTAAATATAAAGATATTTTTTTAACATTTGAGTTTTCAAAATTATATTAGTTGCTTAAAAGCAGAATTACTGTATTATCTTTTTGACAGGGTCATCAATGCATGTAAATGGTATCTTTATGACAACTAATCATAAAGAGGCTAACAGGAGCTAAATGGTGCTAAATTTCCTACATTTCACTTGAAATGCCAAAATATCAATATAAGTTAACAGTGTTATATATTTAGAACTATTACCAAAAAAATTATACAGTTATATACTCAAAACACTATAGTAAAGCAACAGGAAACATTAAAAAGGATCAAGTAACTTACAGGAAGGCAGGAAAAGAAATACAGAACAAATAAAATATATAAATGGAAAACAAATAGTAAAGTGGCATATTTAATTCCTAGCAGTAATTATAATAAATGTAAATATAAGTGGTCTAAATACAGAAAGATACCAACTTGTAGATTGGGTTAAAAAATATGATCTAGCTATATTTTTTATGGGAAACTCATTTCAAAAATAAAGACAAAGGTAAGCTAAAGGGATGAAAAAATACATCATGCAAATACCAGTCACACAAAAGAAAGCTAGAATGAGTATACTACTATCAGAGCATATAGGTTTCAGAAGAAAGAAAATTAGTAGAGATAGGTAGAAATGCTCCATAATGACATAAGGGTCAATCCACTAAGTATAAGAGGATATAATAATTCTAAATGTGTCTGCACCAAACAACAGAACTATCAAATATATTAAGCAACAATCAATAGAACTCAAAGGAAAAATGGACAAACCTATGATTATAGCAGGGAACCTCAGGGCCCTTCTTTCAAAACAAAAATGACCAGCTGAAAAATCAGCAAGGGTATAGCATCAACTAACAGAATCTAGTTGACATTTATAGCACTCTCCATCAAATATTTATAGAATATGTATTCTTGTCATATTCTTATGGAACACTCACAAATAGGCCTTATCCTTGGTTATAAAATAAACATCAACATATTTAAAATAATTAATACATACATAGTATGTTCTCTTTCCCTAATGGAGTCAAACTAGAAATTAATAACAGAAAGACATCAGGTAAATCTTCAAACATGGAAATTAAATGATGTACTGCTATATAATTCCTGAATAAAAGAGTCAGTCTCATGGAAAATAAGCCACCACCAACACTGAATTATATAAAAACAAAAAGACAGCATATGAAAACTTGTGGGATGCACCAAAACAGTGCTTAAAGGGAAATTTGTAGCACCAAATGCTCATTTTAAATAGTGAGATTCTCTGAAAATAATCTCAGCTTTAACCTCAAGAAAGTAAAAACAAAATAACTGCAAAACAAGTTAAAGGAAGGAAATAAGAGCAGAGATGAATGAAATATAAAAAAAAAACAAATAAAATCAATGAAATTAAAAGCTAGTTCATTAAAAAAATAAAATTTATAAGCTGTTAACAAAATTGACAAAGGGAAAAAGAAGATATGCATTACCAATATGAGGAATAAAAGAGGATATATTACCACAAGCCCTGAGATGCTGGAAGGATCATAAGGGAATAGTATAAACAACTCTACACACATAAATTTAACAGCTTAGATGCAAGAAACCAATTCTTTGGTAACTCAAATGTTGTAGATAACTTGTACAGATCCATAATTTTTTTAAAAAGTTCTGAAAAAGAAACTTCCAGGTCCAGAAGGTGTCACTGGGTTTCACCCAAGTGGGTTTCTTATTTAAATAAGAAAGAAAACAAGATTTATACATCTCTTTTCAGAAAAATGAAGAATAGTACTTCCCAACTAACTTTTTGAGGCCAATGGTACTTTGATACCAAAACTGAAGATGGTAGAAGAAAACTACAGATGGCTGTCTCATGAATGTAGATAGAAAAATCCTCAGTAAAATAATAGAAAATCTTATCCAGCAGCATATGAAAATGACTATATCACAACAAAATGGAGTCATTCCAGGAATACAGTGTTGTTTCAATATTCAAAAAATCCATCAATGTAATGCACCATTGTTAACAGACTAAAAGAGAAAAATCTCATGGTTTTATCAATGCAGAAGAATCATTTGACAAAACCCAAATTGATCCCTAACAAGAACTTCCAGCAAATTTGGAATGAAAGGAAATTTCTTCAATGTCACAAAAAACCTGTCTAAAAAACTTTTGGTTTACATTTTACTTAACAGTGGAACACTGAATGCTTTCCCCCCCCCAAATCAGGAAGAAATGAATGATGTCCACTCTTACCACTTTTATTTAACATACTCATGGAAATCCAGGGCAGGGTATTAATACAAAAGAAATAAAGAATGATTAGACAGAATTGATATTTAAACTAAGAGATAAAGATTTAAATTGTGTTGTGATTTTTATTAATGTACTATCACTGTATTTCATTTTACTATTTAAGCTGCTTCTGATAATTTAATTAATGAATTTCATTAGATAATATAATAATGGCTTCATATATCTTCCTTACATTTGAAGGATGATATTTAGCTTTCCAAAATTTTTGGTAATTCACATCAACTATGACTATTCATTGTAAATATCCTATGAAACTTGAGTATGTGTTTCTTATTTGACCTAAGCAGTTAAAACAGTCTCTGTTTTAGAAATTTATGGTTAAATGAGGGAATAAAGTGCAATGTAAATATGAGGGTAAGGAAAAATAGTTATGCACTAGATGCTTTAATGACTCCTAGGAAAAAGATACAAATTCAAGAGGAAGCCTCATTTATCATCATATATCCAACAGTGACACAAGAGGGTAATAGAAGAAAACAGCTTGGCTGTGTGTGGGTGAAGGTAAACAGAGATTAAGAAGACATAAGTTTTAAAATTCATTAATTATGAAGAATGATCTCAAAACTATATAAATAAAGGGTGGTTTGGGGCTTCATTTTGTATTTACTTAATTTTTTTGTTTGTTTCTATTTCTCAGGGAGACAGTAACCAGCATTATAAAGGAAATGAATTTATCTTTACACATAATTTCAATTTGTTATGGGCATTACTTGGCAATTAAATAACACACTATTTTTATATTCTGAGAATGGGATTGTTTCATTTGAGGCATTCAAGATTACATTGAATAGTAATTTAGTGAAATGGACAACAAAACCAAGTAAGAACAAAATAGATAAACCAGACTGATGTAGGTGGTAAATTAGTGAACAGAATTATTTTATATTAATATGTTTTTACTTTTCACATTTTCTTTTGATGCTGAAGAGAAACAAAAGTCAACAAAGTTACTTTTTTTTTTTTTAGAGTGAATTGTGGTATCATTTCATTTAAGTTACCAAAGTAAATTTTGCTGTAGACCAAATTTCATTTTTTCCCTTAAGGATGCCTGTTTCTGTAAAACCAGCCTGATAGAGCTAGTAAATAATTCCTGATACTCTGGTGGGCAATATGCACTTTCTCTGGCTAGAGAAATGAATCGTTAAGGCAAATAAGAGCTCATTCTTCCCACCTTTTGTTCACCACCTAGCAAACTCACCTTTTTTTCTGGACTGCAATTTTGCTCAGCATCTTTGGCATTGAATTTGCTTGGCCAATTTTCATTTCATATTGTGTTTGGGACTGTTTGAGTTTCTGCCTCTGGGAAGTAACAAAGTCTGAAAATTGAAGTCATTCTCAAATAATGTTTTGAAAAATCTGGAATTACTCTTAAAAGTCTCTCATTGAATATAAGTATAAAGCTATGAATTAGCACAAGAATCTGAAAAAAAAAAATTCCATTGAGCTAAAGTAAAATTCTCCCTGATGGAAGCAGCGCATTTTTTTTCTTAAAAAGAAATGGAGATTATTAAAGTTAGGTTGAAAAAACAGAGACCTCTTTACTTGTAGTCATTTTTTATTATTATGTCTGTGGCTGATTATGATTAACACAATGGGTCTAAGTTAATGACCAGAAAATTGGTCACCAAAATGCCTCAAAAGCTGATGTTGGCTAATACTGACTTTCCGGATGTTGGCTTATCATTCTCTTTGTGGGACAACACATAAAAGCAGTTATGTCTAATGAGCACTTGTTTTCTATTATTTTCTTTGTGAATACATATAATTGTGAATACATATAAATTTTGTATTCTGTTTTAAATGCAATAGCTAAGTGAATTTGAAAATGCTACTTTATTGAGGATGATGGTAAGATCACATGTTTTAGTTTTCTTTGCCCATATTTTAGCTTATGAAAATTATAGGAGAAAGTATCCAGAGAGTTTTTTTTTTAAAGATTTTATTTATTTTTTTGACAGACAGAGATCACAAGTAGGCAGAGAGGCAGAGAGAGAGGAAGGGAAGCAGGCTCCCTGCTGAGCAGAGAGCCCGAGGACGACATGGGGTTCGATCCTAGGACCTGGGATTATGACATGAGCCGAAGGCAGAGGCCTTAACCCACTGCCACCCAGGTGCCCCTCCAGAGAGTTTTTAAAGCCATATTTGGTTCAGTCCAGGGTAAGGGATTAGCAAATCAAAGGTACTATTATTAGATTATATTGTTTTGATTTAATCCTTGTGAACCAAGTGGACTATGTAACTGTGTTTAAAACCATCCTACCTCAAAGAGGCCTTTTTCTTAGAAAAAGGACACATTAATGAATGAGTACCTTTGAGACAATTTTAGTTTGTGTATACATACATACATACAGATCAGTCATGCATGAAATCATTTTAAATACTTGGTTCCTCTCTTTTGTTTTGTTTTTACATTCAGTATACATCTATAAATATTCATACATGTGAAAATGAGTATCCACATTTTTTAAATGATTTTTAAAAATATTTTAATGACTATAAAAGGAATGAGGAACATACAGATGAATCACTCCTATATAATGAACTTCTAATGTCTTCATAACGACTCTGTTACTGTACCCAATTGCTTTTCTTTTTAAAAAATTAAAAAAAAAATTTTTAAGATTTTATTTATTCATTTGCCAGAGAGAGAGAGATAGAGAGAGAGAGAAAGTACAAGCAGGGGGAGCAGCAGACTCCCCGCTGAACAAGGACCCCCAACGCGGGACTCAATCCCAGAACTCTGGGATCATGACCTGAGCTGAAGGCAGACATGTAATTGACTGAGGCACCCAGGCATTCCCACGACTGTTTTTCTTAAAGTAGGAAAAATATATAGTATAAAATAGACACAGATTTATTTTTAAACAATTTTGAGATTTAATTTCCTTATTAGGCTCTATTTTTAGCATGTCACGAATTCTAAGTAGTGCACACTTTTACATATATTAATTTTTTCTGATTCCACCCATAAACATGATAAATTATGTTTTCATCATTCCATAGGGAAAGTAAGTCCTTATCTATCTGAACTAGTCCTTCTTGACTTCAGGACAAAAACTTGGTTCTGTTGACTTTTATTGAACCAGAATAGTCTCCTAATAGTATAAGGCAGTCAGTGAATATGGGCATTACTGGCAATTATGGATTCTGCTTAGAAAAATTCCTTCATTCTTTTTCCCTTCGATTTAGAACTCAAGTTCTGAGCTGATCTGTAACATCTTGGATTGCCTTGGCTGCACTCCAGGCACACACTTATCACGCATGAGCTCTCTAGCCTTCTGTCTCTAAGGCTTTCTCTTTTTCTGCCTCTACTGCTCTATTTTCCTCTTGCCTTTCTAATTTCTTTTTAAATTTTTTGACTGATTTTTTAAAACCCCTGCCTTGCCTCCTTTCCAAGAACCAACCAGAATGTTTGTAGATTCCATAAAGGTTTACCATCCCTTCCCTCAGGTGTCTTATAATCCTCATTGATGCCATACATTCTGTTGTTTTCTCCCTAATACCACTATTGTACATAACAAATACAATCTAAGCTTTACCTGCTGTGATAAGAAGAGGTCCATTTTACAGTATTATTTAAAATCTCAGTATGCCTAGTCTCTACATGCTTATGTACTCTGTAACTTAAGTCACTTTCCAAGATCACTCTGTGCAACTACTCCCTGTGCCACCAAAATTGTAGTACATGGATGTTCTCCTACACTTAAGATGGAAGGGGTTTGTTTGTTGTTGTTGTTGTTGTTGTTTTAAATTATGGAATGTTTTTAAGGTTTTTGAGGGTCTTTAAACTTCATTAGGGTAGGCATCATGACATGTTTTTCCTTAACTGCTATATCATCATTGCCTACCAGATTTCTGTTCTTAGTAATAATTTAGCAATTACTGAAGAATGTTAAAGTATTTGTGTTATTGGGGTCTCACCATGTGGGTGGTCTTCATAGCTAGAGAGCAGAACCAGTGTATAAATGGGCATCCCTTGGCTCCCTGAGCTACATTGTCATTTGCTACTCACACTTGTGACTTCTGATGATGGCAGACGGCTGACATTCCATGAGTGTGTGTGTGTGTGTGTCTGTGTGTGTGTGTGTGTGTCTGTGTGTGAAATATCTTATTGGCTCTTATCTACATGTCTTGTCCATTTCCTCTCTACCTCTATGCTTTTGTTTTATTTTTGCCTGAAGAGAGAGTCATTGTAACCCCACTGCCATTCCACAAATTTCTTCTTCAAGGCCTTTGATTCTTGATGATGATACTGCAAAAATACAAATTTTATTGTGTTCTTTTAATAAGAATCTTTAAAGTCTTGGAGGGAGATGAAGTAAAATACTGCTTAGAAAATTGTAAATCTTTTGACAAAACTAATTAAAAATTAAAAATGACTATTTTCTAATTTTTCCTAATCTATCTCTTCCTCAAATTAAGATGCTTTAAGTTTCTAACAGTTGGTAACACTCTGCTATCAAAAAGAGAAAGGTAAATTACAATCATTTATGTGCATCTTCAAAATTCAAACTTGCTTCTGCTTTAAGTCAAGATCTAGGTGACTGTGACCTCTTTCTCTTTCCTAGCTATTAATTTACTGTCTTCAGGTCCTTGTTATATTGCATTTCCTTTTGTATTTGCCACAACTGTGACCTTTTCAGATTCTAACAACTATTTTGTGTGATAGTTTCCACCTTTGACACTCTTGTCTTCCAGAAACGTCTTCCACTATGCTCCCATTATTTATCAGCCACCCAGGCTGAGAAAGTCACTGGAAAAGATACAGCTCTGAAAAGTGTTTTATTTGAAATGAGTATCCAGATGACTGAATAGGTCCTTAAGTGTTGAGTTTTCAATATTGCCTATTTAGAAGATGTAAGTGTAGGTGTGGCTCTCCTTGTTTTAAAAACACAACAAAATAAAAATATATTATACACTTCAGTTTTGATGGTATATAAATACCTACTTTAGAAATAAAGTGAATAATGATAGTCTCCTTTCTGAATTTCACTTAAAAGATGAAAGCACTTACTGTTTTACTATCCCAAATTCATGGAATTAGAAGCATACCATTTCATACTGATGATTCTACAATGAGTTTTTTTAAATGCAAGTGTTCTGTTCATTCACTCTTTACTGTCAAAACAGTGTTATTTGAGGAGGTGAGCAGCTGACTGAGGATTTGGAAAAAGCACAATAAATACATATATATCTATTATATATATATATAATAGATATATAAAATAAAACAATTTGAAATATCCTTTGAGCTAATGAGACATTTCAGTTTATTTTCTGTCCAGTATGTACAGTTTTAATCAATGCTAAATCTGGGTTACTGCCACAAAAATTAACAACAAGCTATATTTTATTTTCAGATTGAATCATAGACTAAAGTAATCTGCCTCTAGTAAATTCTGTATTATAGTGTTAGTCTCATGTTTCCCAAGAATACCGAGTGGACCCTATATTGAATGAACATATGTATGTATAGTTTAGCGTAGTATGGTGTAAGATAATCAATGTGTATGTATATATAAATTATTCATATTATTTCCAATATTTTATTGATTAATTCTAACTACATTACTTAAACCAGTCAACTCTGGCTGTACATTAGAGTAATTTAAGTTTTTCAAAACACCAAAGTTTGGACCTCATGCAAGAATAATTGAGCTGAATCTCTTAAGTGTAGGGCCCAGGCATCAGTATTTTAAAAATTCTCCAAGATGATTCTAATATAAACTCAGAGTTGAGAACCACTAAATGAATAAGTGAGTAGAGAGCCTAGCAAGCCCAGAATATGTCAGTTTCTAGATTTCCTTAACTACAGCTTGGCAGTTTTCATGTGATGTGAGGAAGCCACAGAGGAAAGGACATTTGAGTAATTAGCAGTTCTAAAATCCATTCTTCAGCATCCACCACATATACATCCTCTATAAAATGGACTGTAAATAACTTCATTCCACGAGTGTAGCAAAAGAAGCCAATTAGAACATAAATTCTTTTTATTAAACTTCAATATGTGTGTATCTTTTAAAAAGCTTTCTATGATGCTTTTGAATGTGGCCTCATTCCATGAGAAAGCGAGATTTTGCTTGAAGATATTATTTTGGAAACCAGAATCTAAATCTTAGATGGGCACAAGAGAGGAAAAGATCTGTCTTGAAAAGATCTATCCTGAAGGAGTTGTCATAATTAGGAATGTCAATGAAGAATGTAGATCTATATCTAGATATAGATATATGTAGATATATATCTTCTTTATATAACTGCTTCTTGGTTTCTAAATAAATCTGGGAAAGAATCAGTTATATTCTTATCACTATTCCTTGAACCTCTGAAATCAGGAGAATGGCAGAGACAATTAGAATTCATGTGTCACAGTGTAGGGATGTGAGAAGAGGTGATTTGAAAGGCAAAGTAGTCTCATAGTTAACCAGATTTTCCTTCTTTAGCTTACTGTGAATATATTTTTACTCCCATTATTGGAAAAATATATGTTGAAACATCAAAAATGAATTTTAACCAGAAAGTTTTTAAAATTTTGAAATTACTTGACTCATAGGCTGTTGAAATAAGGGACTCCATAGCTGGAGAAGCATAGAAATTCCATAATATTAGAATTTTTAAAATTAGGTATAAAATATTAATTTCCTTGTATATTTCAACTACTGTGTGCTGTTTTGTCTTTGTTTTTGCATTTTTATAATACATTTAAAAAGAAAGAAATCTTTAATTGAGTGCCAGTTTTGGTCAGGCATCTGTATGACTGCTGTCAGTTATAAGCATGTCTTTAAATTCTACTTCAAGATAGAAGATATATATTTCAAAATTATTGATTTTCAGTTTTGACCTTGGCAAAAAAGAATGAACAGATCATCTCATTCAAAACAGGGCCATAATATCACACAAATGTTTTCTTATGGTTTGATTTATAATTTCGGTTGAACATGAACTTGCCATCTATTTAAACTTAACTCACTTTCAAGGACAGATGGGACTACAATTGGCTTTGAATGACTTTAATTTTTTTCTCCAAAAATTTATTAGAAGTTCTGCATGACCCTTGTGAATCACACGAACCTACTTGTGAGTGGGATTGTTTGAAGATATGGACTGGAGCATCACTAAAATAAAAAATAGAGGGAAAAGCTTTTGCTACAATCTCCAGGAAGTTAGTTTACCTTCATCAGTATGTGATTAGTATCATAAAGCCTCCATTAGGAAAAAAGATTTCTAATCACTTTTCCTGTTGAGGTTGGCTTCCTACTTGATAATTGTTTGGGTAAAATATTTTTAAATGGTTGTAAATTATAAAATACTATTTCTTTTAAAAAATCTTACCATCAGATCTATTTTTAATTTAAAGCAGTAAGTAATAGAGTTAGGTAATTTAGGTCAGATGTGTTAGAGGGTTACAATTTTGGCCAAAGGCTGTCACAAAACTATTTGTATAGAATAGATAGAGCACATTCTCAGAAAAACAGTTTAAGGTATAAAACAGAACAGAATGAGATGACTTCGAGAATATGTGAATACATAACTTGGTTGCATTTGCAAAGGGGCTGGGGCTTGATTAACAGTTTATATTTAGGGCATTTTTTAAAATTTAAAATATTGTGGTTTTTTTTGTTTGTTTATTTGTTTGTTTGTCACGGGAGGGCAGCTTTTGCTTTAAGTAAAAAAAGGAAAGAAGTGGTGATGCATTTATACTATGGTAAAGATAAACAGCTTCCAAAGCAGAGAAGTTGTTGAGATTGGAAATGATAATAATTAGCTTAAGCAGTATATTTAAGAGTTTGTTTAGCATCAGAAGGATCAATGGGGCTTTTATAATTTAACTTAAATATTTAGGTTTTGTAGGGCTTACTTTCTAAGTATCTAAGTATCTATCTATCTTAGTTGCAATATTTATTCTACAGCTAAATGTGTCAGTTATACTGAAGACAAACATTACAGTAATTATGAGTGGAAGAGAAGGGTGTTGCTCAGATAAGCCAGGTTAGTTTCAAATATCTTGTTAAGTTAAATGGTTAGTAGAAAAAAAAACATGCTGAATTTGCTTATGAAATTGAACATTAGTTAGGTATCCATAACTCAAAGAAGGAAATACATTTTTTAAAGTAAAAATGCCTCTTGAGCTTTCTATTTCTACTTCAGTATCAGGGCTTTTCTGTAGTCATTTCCTTCATCACTTGTGTATAACATCCAGGGCTCATCACATCACGTGCCCTCCTTAATGCCCTTCACCCAATTACCCCTATCCGTTCCACCCACTTGCCCTCCAGCAACCCTGTTTGTTTCCTGTAGTTAAGAGTCTTTCGTTTTTCTCCCTCTCTGATGATTTCTCATTCAGTTTTCCCTCCTTTCTTGTATGATCCTCTGTTCTCTTTCTTATATTCCACATATGAGTGATACTGTATGATAATTGTTTCTCTGATTGACTTATTTTGCTCAGCATAATACCCTCCACTTCCATCCACAGTGATGTAAATGGTATTTATCCTTTTCTGATGGCTGAGTAATATTTCATTATATATACATACTATATCTTCTTTATCCATTCATCTCTTGATGGACATATGGGCTTTTTCCACAGTTTGACTAATATGGACATTGCTGCTATGAATATTGGGCTGCACGTGCTCTTTTGGATCACTACATTTGTATCTTTGTGGTAAATATCTCATAGTGCAATTACTGTAGTCCTTTTCTTAAACAAATAAGGTTTTCTTTCTGGTAAAAAAGAGATGAAAAAAATATTTCGGCGGGGGGAGGGTAATGCAGAATGTGATGCTCAGCGAGAAACATCTCACACTGAAAGAAAATTCCCTTCAGTAAGCACTAATCTTTTACCAAAGGAAGTGCTATTGATCCATCTTTAAATTCTAGTGTTTTAGTCATTTATAAAACATATAATTACTTTTGGCCCATTGTGATTTCCTGTTAGAGAAAAAAATCTGTATTTTTTTCTCAATTTTAATTCATGGACCTGTTTCACTTATTATGAAAAGAAATACTTAAGATTTCCCGTTTTACCAAAGAGAAAGGTGGACATCAAATGCCATATGATTGAAATATAATTTATTATAATTATTCTGAGCTGTTCCTAAGAATAAATAGCTCTTGCTCTTTGAGATCTAGGCAGTTAAGACTCATCTTTGAATTTCATTGTGGAAGGATTTTCAGATGCCAAGATAAGAAGTAACAGCATAGATGATGGCTGTAGTAAGAAGTGCCCTGGGGCTCTTTTGTAGAAAAATCACATTAAAGATTTGTATCTTGTTTTATGTCTTTTATTGTCCATATATCACATCAAAAATTGCCTTATTCTTGTTTTTAATCTATAGATTATAACTCTAATACATTCATAGGTATTGTATTTCAAATTGAAATCTTGTAACAAAGTCTTAAATATATGCCATGTATTTATACCTTGATCTTATTTTAAAATAAATGTTAATGCCATTCTCATAAAGAAAAACCTGGTATGTTACTGGAATAATATTTATAATTTATAAATAATGTTATATATAACAAATAATCTTATAAGTAAGTATAGGTATAAAATATAAGTAAGATTATATTATTTTAAAATAATTTACACATAAGCTATATAATTTAGATCTTCTAGTGATAATCTCTTATTCAGTTTTTATTGAGTATTTACTAAATGAATAATAGAAGTTATTTACTAAACAGTAGTAAATACTTGTAGGAATATTATTGCAATTAAATCTCATAAGAAACAAACTCCTTTGAGTTTTAATCCCTATCTTTTGGATGAAGAAACTGAATTTTGGAATTAAGTAAATAAATAACTTATTAATTATACATTGTATGTCTAATAAGGGGCAAAAGTTGAATTTAAACCCATTTCTTTGACTTTAAAAATCTATGATTTTAATTATTATAGTGTAATGGGCCAGTACCATGTTGTATGTAGGATATAAAGAAATACAATAATTGCTGTAGCCTTTCAAGCAATATTCAGTATAGTTAAGAATTTAATTATTGGAAAAAATGTCTAAAAATTTTTAGCATTTTAAAAATTGTTGATTTTCTTAATTACTGTTTGGCCTTCTTGCTTGCTTGTATAAAATCTTGGGTTTCATTTCAGTGTATCAGATGAAGGAATTGTACTAGATATTTATAGTCAATTACACTTCTAAAAGTTTATGATTATTGTTAATTGAAAGCAAATTAAATAGTTCATTTAAAAATAACAGCTTATTATTAGGATCTCATTCAGGTCTTTGTTCAGATGCAACCCTCTCAGACAAACCTCTCCAGTCCACCTTTCCTAAAATGGCCACAGCCCAGATTTGAGAGTGTTTAGAAAAGTTTGAGAAAGGAATGCATGAATAAGTGAAAAAGTCACCAATATAATTTTATACTTATGTGTCAATAAAAGTATAACAAGTCAGGACAAAAAGAACCAAATTACCTGTTGTGAGGAGTATATATAGTTACATATATTTTTGTCAAAATTGTAACTTCCTGATTTCCCTTAAAAGGACTGTATTTAGAATGGGTAGCATTTTATTTTCAACAATGTTTTCTGATTATTCTGATTATTAAATAATGATTTCTGATTATCTTAGATTATGATTATGAAATCAAATTGAAATTAAAGCAGTGCTCTTCATCAGCCTTAATAGAGCAAACTTCTGTATGGCACAAGAAATTAAAACACTAACCCTAGTTTTTGGATACTGTTTAATGTTGATTTACCCTGAGACATGAAGTTGTTTAGGTTTCATTGTAAATATTTATTACATTCATGTTCTTTGGTTTCTTTTATTGTGCACATGTTCTATAAAACCTGCCTTATCTCTAGACCTTACATGATAACAAAGAACCAGAAAGTACTCCACCTAAGGAAAATTGGTATATTAATTGAAAACAAAAGCTGAAGTATAATGATTTCAAATATATAATATATCCTTTAATTTTTCATATTATAAACAGTTCCTAAATCTCATGGGAAATTTTAAAAATAGAAAGCAGAAGGAATGTCACATTTTTTTAATCACTGATATAAGAATATTATTAGCATGTTAACATTGGTAATAAGAATGTTGTGATATTTTTCCTTTCAGCTGTTTTACCTATTCAGTTTTTCATTTTTAAATTTTTTGTATAGTAATACTTAAATATTTCTTATAAATATTCTGGAAGAATATTTAATTAAAATTATTTCTGGATATTCTGTAATTGTCATTTTAATTAACATAATGTCCCATGGATTTTTTTATATATCATGGTTTACTTATCTATTATTATCTATTGAAATTCTTCAAGTATTAATTGAGCACTTATATGTGCCATGTATTTTGGGGGTCTCAGGAATTCATCATTAAAGGCCATAAACTTTGTAGGCCCTCACTTTGTAGCACTTATTATCTACAAAGCAAAATAACCAGTAAACTAATAATGATACAGCATACATCAGGTGATTATAAGGGCTATAATGAAAACAATAATATAGGATAAGTAGGGTAAGTGTTGGAAGGGGAGAGAAGAAAATCCACCTATTTATGGCCTCGAGGTTTCTAATTTTTTTAAGTTTTGTTTCTTTGTGTATGCTTTGCTTTGTTTTTGCTGTTACAAATATAGAATTCAGAAGTAGAACCAGAGAGATAAATGAAGGGCCAGGCACATAATAGATACTCAAATATTTGATGCATAAATTTAGAGTGAATTTATTCATTCTAAAAGGTATAGATTTGATTCTGATGGAAATAGAAAGAAACTTCAATATCTTCTCTTTGTTGAATAATGTCAGTAATAAATGTAGAGAGAATGAAGCTTAAAAGTAATACTTATTAATGTAAAACATTTTTTTAAAGATTTTATTTATTTATTTGACAGACAGAGATCACAAGTAGGCAGAGAGGCAGGCAGAGGAGGAGGGGGAAGCAGGCCCCCTGCTGAGCAGAGAGCCTGATGCGGGGCTCCATTCCAGGACCCTGGGATCATGACCTGAGCCGAAGGCAGAGGCTTTAACCCACTGAGCCACCCAGGTGCCCCTAATGTAAAAATTTTTTCAAGAACAAATAAATATAAGTAGCACTATAACAATGAAGACAAAAAATAAGATAGAAAACCAACAACCGTAAAGGAAACAAAATCTAGTTGTTAATTTGAAATAGAAAGAATTATCTTCAGGGCTTAGTTCTCTTTTCCTACTTATTTATTTATTTATTTATTTATTTATTTATTTATAAACATATAATGTTTTTTTATCCCCAGGGGTACAGGTCTGTGAATTGCCAGGTTTACACACATCACAGCACTCACCATAGCACATACCCTCCCCAGTGTCCATAACCCCAACCCCCCTCCCCCCAGCACCCCTCAGTTTGTTTTGTGAGATTAAAGAGTCACTTATGGTTTGTCTCCCTCCTGATCCCATCTTGTGTCACTTATTCTTCTCCTATCCCCCTAACCCCCCATGTTGCATCTCCACTTCCTCATATCAGGGAGATCATATGACAGTTGTCTTTTTCCGACTGACTTATTTCACTAAGCATGATGCCCTCTAGTTCCATCCATGTCATCACAAATGGCAAGATTTCATTTCTTTTGATGGCTGCATAGTATTCCATTGTGTATATATACCACATCTTCTTTATCCATTCATCTGTTGATGGACATCTAGGTTCTTTCCATAGTTTGGCTATTGTAGACATTGCTGCTATAAACATTCAGCATCAGGGAAATACAAATCAAAACCACAATGAGATACCACCTCATAACAGTCAGAATGGCTAAAATTAACAAGTCAGGAAATGACAGGTGCTGGCGAGGATGCGGAGAAAGGGGAGCCCTCCTACACTGTTGGTGGGAATGCAGGTTGGTGCAACCACTCTGGAAAACAGCATGGATGTTCCTCAAAAAGTTGAAAATAGAACTACCTTATGACCCAGCGATTGCACTACTGGATATTTACCCTAAAGATACAAATGTAGTGATCCGAAGGGGCACGTGCACCCGAATGTTTATAGCAGCAATGTCCTTTTCTACTTTCTAAAAGAGTGTCTTACAAGAAGCTCCTTATTCCTTTATGGCTTTTACTGATATGTTAATGTAAGATATTAGTAAACTTCCTAAAATAGATCTAGACTTTCATTCTTGGTATACATTAGATGTGGTTATAGATCATTTGTTTCAGAAATATTAATAAGATTCCCTTGTTTCAAATGTATTAATATGCAATTAAAATGTTTTTTTCTTATAACTTTTACTTGCTGTATTTATTTTCACTATGTTTTCTTTTCATTCTAATTATCATTTCTATTTTTTTATTTTTATTAGACTTCTCTCAAGGGTCTAATTATTTGTTGTTGGTTTTTTTCCTTGAATGTAGGTATTGATTATTTTATCTTTGTGTAACCTAATTCAGGTGTTTTTGCTATTACCTTCACTAGGTAATTTTTTTCTGTTCTCCTTTGAATACTATTTTTTTCTCATTTTACTTCTGAAAATGAATGCATAAACTCATGTCTTTTCTCTCTGTTATATAAGAAAACCATACTAGGGTATAAATTTATGATTTCACCCTGGCTTAAGTCCTATTCTTTTAAATTATTTTTCTAAATTGTTAAATTGTCTATTTTTGTTTCTCTCCTAATTGAAAGTTGCTCAGGGGAGAGAAAAAAAATGCAAAATGGTTCTAATCTTTTTTTTCTTTACTATTATGGAAAAGGCCAGTGATACACATAAGGAGAGAAAATAGTATAATATCTTCATGTCCTCAGCTTCAAATATTACCCATTCATGGTCAGTCTTATTTTGTTGATACTCTCAGCTCCTACTTCCCCAAAATCACTTTGAGGCAAATTTTGGACACTGTACAATTTCATTCATAAATTGAGAGTGGTTGATATGTTTCTTAAGTTTCTTTAAAAGGTGTTCTTCTGCTGTACCTGTTTTTCTTTTGCATTTATTTTTTATTTTTTTAGAGATTTTTAAAAAGATTTTATTTATTTATTTGACAGAGAGAGTGCAAGCACACAAGCTGGGGGTGTGGGAGAGGGAGAAGCAGGCTCCCTGCTGAGCAGGGAGCCCAATATGGGACTCCATTCCAGGACTCTGGGATCACGACCTAAGCCAAAGGCAGATGCTTAACCGACTGAGCCGCCCAGGCACCCTTGCATTTATTTTTTACTGAAGAAACCAATGGCATATCCTTTGGAAGTTTTAATCTGGATGTTGCTGATTACATTCCCACATGTCTATTAGCATGTTTCTTTTTTTTTTTTTTAAAGATTTTATTTATTTATTTGACAGACAGAGATCACAAGTAGGCAGAGAGGCAGGCAGAGAGAGAGGAGAAAGCAGGCTGTCCACGGAGCAGAGAGCCCGATGCGGGGCTCGATCCCAGGACCCTGGGATCATGATCTGAGCCGAAGGCAGAGGCTTTAACCCACTGAGCCACCCAGGCACCCCCCCCCCTTTTTAAAAATATTTTATTTATTTACTTGACAGTCAGAGATCACAAGTAGGCAGAGAGGCAGGCAGAGATAGAGGGGAGGAAGCAGGCTCCCTCCTGAGCAGGGAGCCCGATCCGGGGCTCGATCCCAGGATGCTGGGATCATGACCTGAGCTGAAGGCAGAGGCTTTAACCCACTGAGCTACCCAGGTGCCCCTATTAGCATGTTTCTGTCTGTTATCTACTCTTTCCCTATGAATTGGGAGGTAGACTTAGAAGTTTGATCAAAACCAGGTGTAAAGTTTTAGCAAAACCACTTCATAGATAGTGTTTTATACTTATATCTAGAAGTAAATAATTTCTCTATCTCTATGATTTAGAGCAATTGATGAGTATTGGCAGTATCTTTCATTGCAATTAGGGTTTACAAAGAGATGATAGTCTAATAATTTTTGTGAGCTGTGATGTGTTTGTGTTTGTGGTTTCATTTAAGACTAGTCCATTGTATTATGGAGAACAAGAGAAATGAACAATAGAAGATAGTAAAATAAAATACAGATGGTAAGCAAGAAGCTTCTGAAACATATTATATACAGATAAAGTAAATGGATCATTTGTGTGCTGACATGGATAGAAGGAGATAGAATGAACAAGTATTACATACTCAAGAAGCATCAAATTTTATGAGTTATATCACCTTTAAGTGAAGTACCCATTGTGTCATCTGGGGGCCTCACGTAGCCTTTTTCAGAGACATGTAGAAAGAAGCCATAGCTGCATAGCAAGGTATATGAGCTATATAGCTCCTGGCCTGGAGTCTGGCCCCTGTATCTTTTTCATAAAATAAACATGTGTGTTATTTCCAGACACCTTAGTTGTCTTCAACTAAGCCACTTTGACTACGTTCAACTCTGGGCCTTATAGCCATATTATAGTGGGGAAGACTGATGCAAGAAAGCTAATGGTAAAAAGGAAGGAGGCACAGGGAAGGGATTGAGTAGTATGAGCTGTCCCACTGGTCCACTGTCATAACTGTGTTAACCTACATTGTTGCTGTATATTTGAAAGTCTTTCAATAAACCATGTGACCAGAGCATCTTAACTTATCTGGAGTCATATATAGAAAGTATATATGATAGTATATATGACAGGTAACAGCATCACAGCATTTTCCAGAGTAAAAAGAGCAAAAGAGAGGGGATGGCTTTATAAGGTGTGAAAATTGGCCAGAGGTTATAGTTGGTAGTAGGTTAAAAATATCACCCGTGTGTTGTAATCTCCATAAACAAAAAGCAAGCAAGCAAACAGATTGCCTCTGTGTTCACAGTGTGAATCTTAGACCATACATACCTGTGGCAATTGCCTAACTCCAGGCACTGGGCTGTTTTTTTATGTTAAAGCAAATCTCAATCCCATCCCAGGAAAAATTGATCAGAACTTCTGTGGCTGAGAGCTAGTAGTTTGTTTCTTTTGTTTTGTTTTATTTAAAAAAAGATCCCAGCTAGCAGCAGCTCTCTTCTGCCCATGGGTCCTGTCCCTGTGCTTTAATAAAACACCATTTTGCAACCCCCCCCCCCAAAAAATCCCAGCCACTGTAATGTGTATCTAGGGTTGAAACCCCCAGTGGAATACATGCATTTTATTACTAGGCAAATGAGTCGTAGAGAGTATGTAAGAACTGGATATGTAGTCTTTGAAGTCACCTTTGAATCTCAAACCTTATGTAATTGTGACGCTGACTTTGTGCTGTAAAATTATAGTTTATCTGACTCATTAGCAGCGGTTAACTCAATGCATGAAACACTTCTTTCTACCTGTGTTTCACTTCACTGTTCTCTTGATACTCTTTCCCATTACTTTTCCATTTTCCATTATTTCAATTTTCCCATTATTTCATTATTTCTAACTGGCAATCTAGTTAGATCCTGAAAATAACAAAACTTGTTTTTGTAATCTGATTGGTCAGTACACTTCCCTGATGGTGGTCTTAGGAAATGTGTATATATTCAAGAATGGGGAAAATAAACTCTACAGTTTATTTTTAAAGCCCAAACCCAAGGAGTTATTGTTCTTCTCCAGGATTTCCATATAATCCTTAATAACTGCTGCAACTAAACTTTGAGTACCACTTACAGAAGATACTTTCTTTTTTGCAGTGAACTTAAAAAGTAAGTCATTTTTACCTCAGAAGGAATGATAACTGTTTTGAAGATAAGACTAATCACATTAGGTCTTCAACAAACTCTTTTCTATTCCACAGTTTTATTTATCTTCAAAAGGTCTAATCCAGTTCAAGGAAAAGATGTATGAAATCAGTTTGATTCCCTAAGGCAAACCCAGAAAGACTCTTATATTTATTTCTTTTAGTAAACTTATGGCTGCTGTCTAAGCCAAAATTAAAAGCATAAATAACAAATAGGAATGGACCACAAAGCTAGATAAATTGACTTCACAACTAGATTTACATTTGGATCATCAAAACTTTACGTGGCCCAACCATTAATTTATAAATGCTGTCTTCAATTTGAACTCTCCCATCCTTTCCTATTGTTCCTCAGTCTTCTACATTAAAGTACCTTGGCTTTCCCCTGAAATATAAATCCTTCTCTGACAATAATGTAATTTATAGAAAGGCATCATTTATTAAATTTCTTCTGCTAAAAATCTTCTCTGGTGTATAATCCCCTCCTCCCCTCTTAGAGCACATTCTAGGAAAACCCTCCTTAGGACTAATGAGAAAAAATAAAGAACTATGTATTTAGTTTCATACACATGCTGATAAGATTTAACACTATGTTTCTGAAATTGATATGGCCAATAGGGAATGTTACTTAATAGATATATAATGTAAAGACTAACTTTTTAAATGAAAATTTCCAATTGTATGTCATACTGGCTCCTCTGAGAGTTAATAAATGTTCATATCTAGTGAAAATCACAGAATAATTATTACAAATATTAATATTATCATTAACAATCTGGGTTTCTGATATTGAATTTTGATTAGTTTTGATAGTATCCACCTGTACTTACTGTCTTTGATTCTATGTGATGCTCTTTATCATCATAATATATTTAGCTTTTTTACCTTTTTAAACTGCCTTGAGTAAAATTATAAACTGACAATTCATGCAAAACAATAGACCAGTATGATCAGGAATGAAATATGTCTATTGGTTTAAAACTTAAGCTCTTTAGTGAAAAAATTATTCAATTTGGAAGGTGAATAGACAAAGTATAAAGAAAAAACAAACATTTAGAGAAATGAGACACATTGCAGCATTGTACCATGATAAAGAATGAAGATATAATTACCACCTCCCTCTCTCCCTTTCTCTGTCTCTTTAAATATGTATTCTTTAAAAAAATCACTTAATGTGGATTGAGCTCTTAATATGAGGGAGGGACAATGCTAAATCCTTTAAATTGATTTACTCTTCACAGGTATCTACTTTAATTATATATACACAATAATATGAATAATACAGTATAAAAATATTTGATAGGCACATGTGTTTCTTATAAGGTCCACAAAGACTTACAGTCTTACAATGTTTGGTTTTTAGCAATCACTCCTTTTCAGCATTATCTAAGACAATCTATATTCTTTGTATTGTATTTTATTTTTTTGAAAAAACTGCAGTTTCTTCTACCATGATAATATTGACACCCTATGTCAAAAAGTCCTATTTGTTTTATCTATTCGAATAAAAGGGTATTATCTCCAAATAGGTGCTATTGATAACAAAGAAATACCCAAATTAAATAGACCCTCAGATAAATTTTCCAAATGGTTATTTTTTTAAAATACCACTTATTTATGGTCTTTGCCATTCTCTCTTTCTCCCTTTTTGTCTCTCCTTTCTTTTTTTCCTTCTTTTCCCTCCACTTCTCTTGCCTCTCTGGCAGGTGTTAGAATATTTGAGTTCTAGTCTCTGCTAAATTGATTTAGAACAGTATAACCTTGAGCAAATGAAAAAAGGTAGTTGGGATTCTAAATTTCTGTTCTTTAAAATGATAACATAAAAATAGATGATATCTAGTGTCACTTGTAGACCTAAAATTCTGTGGTTCAAAGACGTAATGAAACACTACCTGAGGTTATATACTGTGGACAATGGTAAGTTTCAAATGAAGACTTTTTGAAAGTCCCACATTTGCTTGAAAAGATGCATTTGATTTGAGCTTAGATGCCACATTGACCATGTTTCTGTCCTAGATACTTTTGTTTCTGGGAAGAAAGGATGAAAGAAGCTAGGTTTAGCCAAGTATTATTTATCGTGAAGATATAAGTAGAACGTAATAGAAATCCACAAAGAAGAGACTTCATGAAGCCAACTCTCATGAAGCTTAGCCTGGATATTAATGCTGAACTCTGAGTATGCTAAGGACTCAGCCACAGCAGTCTCCACTTGGGTCCCCTACCATGGATATGACCCAGGACATGTCTCTTATGCCACATGAACTCTCTTTTCCTGATTTATTTTCTTCCTCTCTTTACTTACAGTTTCTGTCCTCTCATGCCTTCTCTGTACACTTGACTTTGATTTACCATAACCCTCAATCTACTTTCAAGTCAGTCTTTCATCTCTAACACCCATTGCTAATCAGCTAATTTTTTTTCTGTTCAAATTAGTGAGAGAGAATCTCCTAAACGTAGTATGTTTTTTTCAAAGCAAGCTTTTTGGAAGGGATTAAACTTTGGCCCAATTAGCTGTTGTGGGGATTGCACTTAGGTCTATGTAATAAAAAATATGACCATCAAGGCTGTACTCTTCAGTAAGGTATGTGGGTTTCATACTTTGCCTTGAAGGAGGTATGGCCATACAGGTAGCAAGACACATGTTAACTCACACGATGGACTGGGTATAAGATTATGGGCCGCAGCAACTGCTGCATACCTAAGTAGTACTGTTTGAATCATTTACATAGCTATTTTCAGGGGAAATTAAGAGAAGGTAAGTTATTTTGAGTAAGGAATGTTTGAGGAGATTTAGTGCGTATCTCCAAAAGAAGGTGGACATTGACTTTTCTTAATTAAAGCAGGTACTATAAAGGAAATTGAAGTAAGAAATGAAAATTCCTCTATCTCTCTGCTGACTATAATGGCATAAAACCTCAAAAGCTTATGTGAAAGCAAAGCCTAATTGTTATATTTAAGTCAAGATTTTTTTTCAAAGCTACATTTTTAAAAATTATGTCCACTTAACTACTTGTCCTTACTTACTTTCTTAGTAAATGCAGAAGTTTAAAAATTAAAAATTATCTATGAATTTGACAGAGGAGAAAAGACATATTACAAGAGCAATGGGGATTTGTTGGTTTATACCTTAGAAATGATGATTATTTCAAAATTCTCCTATATGAATAATACAATGAATATGTGAGGCATTCTGAAATAGCTACTAACAGTAATTATTTTATGTTAATATTTTGTTTATATATGGGGCCTTTTAACTGGTATGAGACAATAACCAATCTTTATATCCCATAAAGGGTACACTGTACTGCCAAATGGTGAAAATGAGCAGAAATTTGTAACTCATTTATCTGAGGGATTTTTTTTTTTTTTTTTTAGTACACACAGCATACAGGAACATGTATTATTCATCTAAGTTGTTTACTCATTTGCATTTTCATTAAACTGTAAAGACTATATCACTGCAATGTGAGCAGAATTTTAATTTGATTCTGTTTTGGACATACAAACCCAAAGTTCTTGTGTTTAAAACTCAAAGCATTTATTAATAGGCATCTATACATGTATACATACAGACTTGTGCATATCTGTAATTGAGAGAAAAAGCATGGAAATAAAACATCTAATACCCAGTTTATTTGTTTTTATTTGAAATAAGTTATTTTCCCATAGACGTGAATCTTCCAGAGAAATGAAACATTCTCTTAAGCGCTGAAACTTTAAAAATATTACTATTGTTTGAAATATGTTACAACTTTTCTCCTTTTAAAGAGATGTAGCAAAATAAATTGCTACAAAGGCATGCTTTTTAAGTTTCATATATATTTTTATATATTTATATATAATGTAAAATATTTTTATAAATATTTATAAAATACTAAAAACATCTTTATGGCTTCTTACAGGCTGTGAAAAAGGAAGCAAGGAAACAGCTCCCTTTTAATAATGGTTGTCATCTTCTAGTTTGTTTCTTCAAATTTACTTAGTCAATCAGTAAATAAATATTAATTGGTATTTATGAGAAGGCACTAGAAACAGAAGGAGAAATAGTCAGTTTTGTTGAGGAAGGAGGCATATAGTAAACTGGTGAACATTAAAATGAATAAAGGAGACTTCTGGTATTACTCAGGATTGTTTTATGCTGTTAGAATATTAACAACACTTAGTAATTATCAACCATACTTGCAACCAGTATCAACCAGGTACTCTTCTTTTGGTTTAATTTATTTGTCTTCTTAAAGTAACTTAGGAGGTGTTATTTCTCCTTATTACTCCTCCTTTCCTTATATTTCATAGGAGGAAAGTGAGACATAAATGTTGAGTAACTTGCTAGTTCATAGCTAGGAAGTGTTGAGAAAATAATTTAAAACAAAATCTCCTATCCCAGATAATCTCTTCACAAAAGTAGAAGAGAAAGAAAATAGTTTTGTTATCAAATAAGCATTAAACTAAAATGCACCACAGGCGATCTACTAAGAGATTTCAAGGACAAAAAGAAACCTCACCTTATATATAGCCAAGTAGAATACAACCCATTATATACACATTTTCAAGACAAACAATAAATAGTCCTTGAGTAAGAGACTTGATGGCACCATTTGTCATGCATACGTCACTATAGGTTCACTTGGTAATTGGGGTGACCATTTGTTTTAGCTTATTGGCTTTATCCAAAGGAAAAATAAGCTTATCTTTATGACAGGAGTTAGTTTTACATCTTAGAATGTGGCACCTGTCAAAATTAGGCTCCTAACTTTCCAAAGAAATTAGGAGATAAGAATATTATCTTCCTTAATGACTGCCTATCAAAGAGATGGTCCCCAGATTCTTGAGATAGACATACCTAGGTTGTAAAACTGGCACAAGACTTATTTAGTTTTTTAAAAAAATGTACATAGGGGCACCTGGGTGGCTCAGTGGGTTAAAGCCTCTGCCTTCGGCTGAGGTCATGGTCTCAGGGTCCTGGGATCGAGCCCCATGTCGGGCTCTCTGCTCAGCAGGGAGTCTGCTTCCCTTCCTCTCTCTCTGCCTGCCTCTCTGCCTACTTGTGATCTCTGTCTGTCAAATAAATAAATAAAAATCTTTAAAAAAAAATAAAAATAAAAAAATGTACATAGGTTTTAAGAAACAGAGAAAGAACTTATAATTTTAAATTTTCTAAAGTAAATGTGCTAAGAAAAAAGGGAAAGGTTGCTTTCCCTTTTATTCAACAGGAAGAGTTAAAGTTCTTTATTTTTAATTTCTGTTTGCCTTTACATAAGTAAATGATAGAATTAATATTTGAGTCCAGGAAATGTTGGCAAAGCCCAAGCCCTTCAATACATCCCTATATGAAATTTTGCTAAGTGTATGCTTGGCTTGGAGATGACTGTCTTCACTTGCTTTCATACTTATATCATGAGAAGGATGCAGCCATATAAGCTCCAGGGAAGGAACATTACAAGTAGATGAAGCATTAAGTCAAAAGACCTTGAGACCCAAATAGGTTTGATGTGTCTAAGGGACACAAAAACCAGTTTGGCTGGATATACTGGATGGGATGAGACCATACGCTTGGACATTTAGGTAAAGGTTAAATCTTATAGACACTGTAGGCCATAGAGAGGTTTGGATTTTATTTTAGTGGCAATAGAGAGCAATTTGAAGGCTCTCTTAAGCAGAGAAGTATAAGGATCTCTTATTTATAAGTATAATAAATACTTATTTATAAGTATAATAAATCTTAATTATTTCTTAAAATAATTAAGAAATTATTTTTCTGGTTGTATGAAGAAGTTGTGTTATGTTAGGAAGTTGACAGTGGAGGCAATGTAGCCAATAAAGGCTATTGCAGTAGTCTTAGTCTATGATTACAGAATAAAGATTTGAGTTAAATCTTGCCTATTTTTGGAGGTAAAGCTACAGAACTCTGTTGATGTTTTGATTGTGAGGTGGGAAGAAAGAGTAAAATCAAGGGTGATTCCAAGAATTAAGCTCTAAAATAAATGGTGATAATTATCTACTGGCTTAAGGAAGACTACAAGTCTAAAACAGATTTAAGGAAGGTGTGGGGAATCAGTACTAGTTTTAGCCATCTTAATGTTGTAACATCTTTTAAAGTGGGTCCAAATGGTGATGTCAAGTTAGCAGTTGGATTTAGGAGTCTGTGGTGTTCAGGGTAAATAATCTAAGCTACACATGCAAATTTGAGGGTCTGGGGCATATGAAAAGTATGCATGTAACTGTGGGATCAAGAATGCATGAAATTACCTATCCTTGAGGGCAGATAGAGAAAAGTGCTGAGGACAGGAGATTTCTTGGGTATACATGTAAGCTAAAGTAATACCCTCTAAAAGAGTATTTGTCCTATGGATTATTCGTTGGCAAAAAGAAGGGAAAAAAATCTTTGTAGTTATATAAAGAGATAAGTAGAAATCCAAGAAACAGTATTATTATAGAAGTGAATGAAGGAGATAAATTGTACAGAAAAATCAAATTTGGCAAGAGTGAAATGATCTCCAGTGAGATTAAGAACTAAATAAATTGAGTACCTACTATGTTTCAGGGACGTGTCAAATTGCTTTACATATATTAACCCATTTACTTTCCTCACCCAGAGATAAGGACAAATACTACTGAAATTTCACAAATAAAGGTTGAAGTTAATTAACTTCTTTAAGGGCATACAGCTCGTAAGTGATACAGTTGGATTCACACTCAGAAAGCAGGACTCAAGAGGCTATGCTCCTAACAGTTACGACTATTGGTGATTTTTTGGAAGCAATTTACTTTTCCCTCTCCTAGGAAACTCTTCCCCAATATGTAAATATGCCCCTCTCTCTCACACACTTCTTAAGATCTCTGTACAGTCTCACCTTAACAGAGATCCTTTTCCTAATATTCAACTCAGATGTCTCCTTGCACCACTTAATTTTTCTTCTTGGAACTTGCCAATTCCTGTAATTATTATATATTTGTCTGATATCTCTATGTCTATCTAGCTATCTATTAGTAAGGACTTAAATTTGTTCACCATAGGGTCAACAGTGCCTAGTCAATGGTTATGGCTAGATAAAGATTTATTGGCCAAAGAGTGACAATAAGTTAATGATATGTTAATGAATAATAACAATAAGTTAATGAATGAATGAACATAGCTTTGGTTGCAGTTTTGACTGTCTAGCCGATGTTTGAGACTGTGGATCTTTAGTTTCACTAATTCTGAGGGTCCTGTCCTTTTCTCCAGCAGGGCTCTGTCATCAAGAGAGGTAAGATGATTGTGGGAGTGAGTCAGGCTCTAAGTAACCAGAAAGGAAGAGAATTGGATAATTTTAAACAGAGGGAAAAGAACTGTTGAAATAGAAGGAAGAGAGTAGTAGCAGTATAGAGAGTGTTAGGGGACAAATAAGTCTTGGAGAATACTATTGGATTGGTAAGAAAAAGTCAGAGACAAAGGCATGGGAAGAATTGAAGGATTCAAGAAAGAACTGGAGTGGATTAAGGGATATAAAGAATCGAAATGATGGAAAGCTGTAGTTATTTTGTGTAATTCAGAATTTTAGATTTTTGTAGATTATTAACTATGATTATGCAAAGGAGATAAGGTGTAAAAATGAATGTCGAAAACTCACAAAAATGTTTCCTTAGAATTTCCCACCAGCGTTTACATCAATAAAATTTATTTATTATTAAAGAGTGTGCACAGGGTGTACAGGGAGAAGGGCAGAGAGAGAAGGAGAAGGAGAGAAGCAGACTACCTGCAGAGTGTGAAGTCTGATATGGGGCTCCATCCCAGGATTCTGAGATAATGTCCTGACTGGAAATTACATTTTTTTTTTTAAGGATTTTATTTATTTATTTGACAGAGAGATCACAAGTAGGCAGAGAGGCAAGCAGAGGGAAGGGGGAAGCAGGCTCTCTGCTGAGCAGAGAGCCTGATTGTGGGGCTTGATCCCAGGACCCTGAGATCATGACCTGAGCCGAAGGCAGAGGCTTAACCCACTGAGCCACCCAGGCGCCCCTGGAAATTACTTTTAATCAACTGAGCCACCCATATGGCCCAAAGTTTTATTTTTTTTAAAACTTTATCTCCTTAGGAGCACAATCATAGCTATATTTTTTAAAATAATACTTTTTCACTTTAATAAAAACATGCATATGCATGTATAGTCATAGACATTTTATAACTTAAATGTTTAGATTTTAAACTGTCAATAATTAGACATTATAATTAGAGCCATCCCTATTGTAGTTGTGGGCCAGTAGATATAGGAACATTGGTTTTGAGTTATTCTTTCATAACTGATTCTTTGAAAAATCTTTATTCAGTATATTCCCTTCTAATCAACAGACTTTTTCTATTAGATAGCTGGCTGGAGCAGTGGATAAAATCGATGCTATTGATCTTTGCTTCTTCCTGCATGAGCCTATATAGGCCTTCAAAAAGCAGCAACAAGAGCAAAAAAAAAGAGCAAAACAAACTAATATCTTGAACTTCATTATCAGTGTGCACAACTGTCTAATACATTCTTACAAACTAGCTCTGAGGTGTACATACATAATTTCAAAATATAATTACATATGATGAAGGATTTGGGGCAATGTGATCTTTAAAAAACCCATTTACTTATTCTGGAAATGTTCAATTTTTGTATTTGGGAAAAATATATATTTTTTCAATTGTATTTTTCTAAGGTCGTAAAGGAGAGCAAAAGTTCTTTTTAATTCCTCAAATTGAGAGGACCATTTAAAGGAATTTTATAACGTTAATAAATAGGAAAACCCATTAACATCTGATTTACTAGGGTGGTCAGGATTTGTAGCATGGTTTATTGCAGTTCATTTAACAAATAAGGCATGCATATTGTTTTCAATTTCCTTATACTCCCAGCTGAGTAATAAAACTATTCTAAGTAGTATATTAGTAACAATAATAGAGGAAAAGCTAGAGGGGGTTCTGGAATATCTTAAGAAATTTATTTCTACTTCTGCTGTAACAACCACTCAAGGCATAAAGTTCTTAATGTGGCACTTACAGACTTCAAGGACCATTTAAAATAAAATCTAAAACAATAAAACCACATTGTTGTAAAGCAGAAAATGATGTTAAAAATCTCTATTCATATATATGCAGACATTTGTATGTATCACCCTCCTTTGCCACAGTCATCCCTCTTTTATCTCAAATGGGAATATTTTTATTGAAATCAGAGGGAATTCACTGTTAAAATAGTAATTGTGATTTTACATTTCAATTATATTTTAAAGGTTTTAATTCAGTAATATTCAACTTTAAATTAGGTCTTTACAAGAGGAGTTATCCTGACAGTCTGGCCTTAGACTCTGAAACTTCACATACACGTAGGGAAGCAGCTTAACAGGGCAGTAGGTCGTGAGAAGAAGGATTATGTATCCATTTACTGTCATGGAATAATGTGGAATATGGATAATTTACTTGGATCATGTCTGGTATTGGTTCTTAAGCCATTAATTCAGGGCAAAAAAATAGGGGGTCTTGAAATAAAATGGTGATGGTACACTCTGAAAAGTCAAGATGGATAAATGATTGCAGATT
This sequence comes from Martes martes, assembly GCF_963455335.1. NCBI lineage: Eukaryota > Metazoa > Chordata > Mammalia > Carnivora > Mustelidae > Martes > Martes martes. The sequence goes on from NC_137899.1 coordinate 69,023,645, forward strand.
TTATTTACCCTCGAAGAATTGTGCTGGGCCCAGAGCACTCAGTGCTGTACAAGGCAGATTGGTTCCTGTTTTCCTGGTATTTACATTCTAGTTTAGAAAATGGACAAACACAGTAGTGGAAACAAATGCACAACCATAGTTCTGACCCCTGCAAAGAAGCCAGTAGGGACTGAGGTAGTGACTTTTGGTTGTGCTACATTTGTTGCTATTAAGATCAGTGGAGGCCTCTTTGAAGAGGAAAAAGTGTACTAGAAATGAAATTTAAGAAGGATTTAGCCATGATGATAACTGGGAGAAAAGTCATAACGGGGAGAGAAAAACAGAACAAAACAAAAAAAACAGGAACAGCAAAAGAGAAAGTTCTAGGAATAAGAAATGTTTAAGTTGTAGAGTTACAGAAAGGAAGGCATTTTGGTGGCAGTCTAATTAGAGCAGGATTAGGGTGTATTGTGCTGTAAAGTTGGAGAGGAGAGGAGGCAAGCTCTTGAGGGACGTTATAGGTCAAGAATTTTTCAGTTTTGTGTAGATGTAGTGGGAAACCAGTGAAGTGTTTGGCAGAGAAATGATGTGATTTGATTCACGTTTTTTGGTCCATGGATTTTGGGAAGGTGGCAATGGATTCAAGAAGACCAGCTAAAGAGCTACTCGCAGTTTTTCAGGAGACATAATAGTATCTTGGCCCAGACACTAGTAAAGACAGAAAAAAGGTAAAAATTCAATGTATATTTTGGAGATAAAACCTGCCTGAGCAATGAGTACATTTATTGGGGGTGACAAGTGAAAAGGAAAGAATTGTGTGTGATTTCCTGTCTTTGGCATGAACAATAGGGTAGGTTGGGGGGGCATTAATGGTGCTATTTGTTTAGATGGAAATGATACAATCACTTGTTTGTTTGAAGGTACTCTGATATTTGAGAATTATTTCTATAGCAGGATTGAAGTTCTTAAGATGTATGTTCAGAAAGTTTGACAGTTTCCTGAAAGCCTGTCAGAAAGAGTGTTTGCTTGATTATCATTAGTACAATTTTATCTCAGTGATATATATGCCAGTGAAGTATTACCAACCAGATGAATGCCAGGGAACTTGATCTTCTGTTTTTCTTATCTTGATACCATGTTGAGATATGATCTAGTTTAGAAAAACAAGACATTTCCTTCTCCTTTTGCATTTTTACTCAGTGAAACTTTTATGAAATTTGGTCACATTTTTCTTTTCTGTTTTTTAAGATTTTATTTATTTTTCAGAGAGAAAGAGAGCACAAGCAGGGGGAGTGGCAGGCAGAGGGAGAGGGAGAAGTAGGTTCCTGCTAAGTAGGGAGCCTGATGTGGGGCTCAGTCCCTGGACCCCAGGATCATGACCTGAGCCAAAGGCAGAGGCTTGACCAACTGAGCCACCAGGGTGCCCCTACATTTTTATTTCATTTCGTAAAGTATACTCCTTTTCATATATAGTTCCATGAGATCAGGCAATTGAATAAGTTGTATAAATACTATGACAATCAAAGACAGAATAGTGCTGTCACCCAAAAACTTTCTTCATGCTGCCACTTTCATACCACCACCAAACCCTGGCAGCAGCTGATTTTATATATATATATATATATATATATATATATATATATATATATGTATGTATTTGTCTTAACATTGTGCCTTTTTCTGAATTGTCATATAAATAAACTGCATTTATCTATAGTTCCTGTTTCTTGCTGACTAGAGTTTCATTGTCTGGTTATACTAGATTGTCAGATTTAGTGATTATGAATGAAGCGACTAAAAACATAAGTTTTCATTTCTTTTAGGTAATACCAAGGAGTACGATTGCTGGATCATCTGGTGAGTGTATATTTAATTCTATTAGGAACTGCCGAAGTGTCTCTGATATTTTGTATTCCCACCAGCAATGAAGGATAGTTCCAGTTTCTCCATATCCTCAGCAGTCCTTGGTATCATCAGGTGTTTTTTGTGTTTGTTTAGCCATTCCAGTAAGAGTGAAGTGGTATCTGTTGTACTTTTAATTTGCATGTAGTTAATGGCCAGTAATATTGAGAATCTTTTCATGTTCTTTTGTGCCATCTATAAATCTTCTTTGGTTAAATACTAGGCCAAATATTGCCCATTTTTAAAAATTAGATTGTTATTTTCTTACTGAATTTAAGAATTCTTTATACATTTTCTGATATATGATTATTAGCAAGTATTTTCTCCCAGTCTGTGGCTCTTCTTTCATTTTATTAACAATGTTATATACGTAGCATAAGGTTTCTTTGATAAATTCTAATTTAGAGCTTCTTTGCTTTTACGGATTTTGTCTCCAGTGTTATACACAAGAACTCTTTGCTCAACCCGAGATAAAACATTTTTCTCTTCTATTTTTTTCTGGTAGAAGTTTTGTACTTTTAGGCTTTATATTTAGATTTATGTTCTACTTTTTTGCATAAAGATGTCCAAATGTTGTAGCATATTTTCTTGAAAAGACTATCATTAGTCCATGGAATTGTCTTTGTACTTTTGACAAAAAAATGGCCAGTTATATATATGAAGTCTATTTATGGCCTCTCTGTTCCATTGATCTACATGTATATCCATTCACCAATACCATGGTGTCTTGACTACTGAGATTTTATTCTAAGCCTTAATATCAAGTTGTATTAGTCCTTCAATTTTGTTCTTTTTTGAATTGCTTGAAGGGAAAGTCCAAGAATCCTTATAAGTGATACAGAGTTTCATATCTAGAATTTATCCAAGTCATCCTAATCTAAACTCTTTTCTTTTACCAGAGTTTTTAATAGCTTTCTGACTTTCTGCATTCTTTTCTTGTATTTATTCTTTATGATACCACTGTATTGCTTTTCCAAAAGCCTGCTATCATTGTCCTGTAGCTTGAACATATACCTTAATTCCCTGTGAAATAATCAGGTAGAGTTCCCCCTCTCCAAGACATTTCTTATCAGCCATAATTAACTTCATAATATTCCTCATTCCAGGCATGTCTTTTACTGTTTTGTTATAATTTTTGTAATTATTTTGATACTATATTATATTTATAATATGTAAGTGAAATATTATATATAAAACTATTAAATACATTAGTATTATTGAGCACTGCTTCATTTTATGTACATTAGATAAATCACAGTCTTATACAATAGACATTATGGCCCCTATTTAAAATCTTTTGAGTAACTCAGGCTCAGAATGGTTAAATAAACTGGTAAAAAAAAATCAGCATTACAAATATTAGACATAATTAGATTTCCAGTTTCATTTTGCCTCTATGTTTATATCACCATTCCCTGTTTGTCTCAGGACTCCCTAACATACACAGTCTATAACAGCAGAAATGAGTGCAGTTCCTTGATGTACACAGAGATCTTACCGTTCCCTGGTTCTCTCAGGACCCCCTAATATACACAATCTATAACAGGAGGTTTGACTCCAGTTCCTTGGTATACACAGAGAGATATACACACAGATCTTACACAGAAACTTCAGTTCTCTGATATACACAGAGATCTTAACCCTTATTTTGAATGTGCTTCCTCCTTCTATCTGTTTAAAACCTGATGATCCTTCAAGCTCATTAATGCTGCTGCTGCTTCCATAAGTCCCTCAGCAATGTGTACAGTTAACCCTGAATTTCTATTTATCTGGAATTATTTTTCAGCCTTATAAAATATCTTTCATTTAAAATTTGACTTTGTAATGGTTTTCTCCATGTTATGTTTATATCTTAATCTAAGTTATAAACTTCTTGAAGACATGACTTTATCATGTACTGCTTCCGTGTACTCCATAATATCACATATTCTAATCAAAATATTCTAGTTTCATTGAGATTTTCCGCTCTATTAAGGGCTTCTTACGTCACCAATATTACTTCATTTATTACTTTAATATTGATAGCACAATACTTTTTCAACTTCTATTACCATATAATATCACATCAGGTACACAAACATACACATATATATGTATATGTGAAGTTTTCTGCTTGAATATTGGTTGACATATTTGTATTAGAGATTATAGTTAAGAGCTCAAAGCCCACTACCTTAAAAGGTAAAATGATACTTAAACTTAGTGTTCATTAGAATTATCTGAAGAATTAAATATTAATTCTCATTCAGTTGGTCCAAGCTTGGGCCTGGAAATTACATCATTTAAAAGTTCCTTATTAATAAAAATTAAAAGATTCTGAGGTGCAGCTAAAGTTGAGAATCCTTGGTCTGTCAGGCCAGGTAGACAGTAGAGCTGAGGTTGGATTTGATAGTAGTGAATTAAGTACTAGTGAGAAAAACTCCAAAATATGCCTAGGTCATTGTGACTCCCATGTTTCTAATGGATTTAGTATGCTGTTCTTTTTTATTTTTCTGATTAAAGATTTTATTTTATTTTTGAATAATATATATTTAATTAAAAATTATATTGGTTATCTGGATCTTACATAAAGTATATACTTTTGTTTTGTACAATGGATTATGTAGCCTTCTGAAAATTAGTTAAACAGAGCCAAACATTAAAGTACCAAAGCAATGCCATAGCATAAATGACATTTTTGGAAGTATTTGGAGCCTATAGGACAATTTATTTGTGATGCCCATTGTATCTGTATTGCTAATGCTAAGAAATAGAATGGACTGATTACAATACTGTGTCTAAATATGCTGAATGAGATAATTTTTCAAACACTAATGTAATACGATAGGTATTAATACTGTATTTCCGATGTGACTGAAAATAAATTGATGGTGTAACATGTTTTCTGTGACTTTATAATAATAAGGATGTGTTCAGTAGTGATTACAGAGTAAGAAGAGACATAATCAGAGGTAAATGTTAGCAACAAATGCGTTCATTACTAAAAAGGCAGCAGGCAAATAAATGAACTAATCATAACTTACATTAGGAAATAATAAAAAATTAATGCATTAATAAAAATTAAAGCAGTAATTAATATATTATGAAACATCTCAGCAGTTGAATGGAAATTATTAAAAATGCCTTCTGCTATTCTTCAAACATTAGAGAATAAAATAGAAATTTCTAGGTAGCCCAACACAGCAAAAATATAAACACCCCAACACAAAATTAGTTATGAGAAAAGGGACAAAACCACAGATTCAGGGGAAAAAAAAAGAAAATCATATGTGACTATGACCTACAAGTCTATGTTGCTGGGGGTAGAAGAAGAAGGGAAAGCAGATGACAGTATTAGAATATTTCAAATTAGTATTTGGCCTTCCTATAGTCACTTTTCAAAAGTATCAGAGGAAATTAGATGTCTAGAAAACAAAACAGTCAAAGGAATAATCTCCAAGATTTTTACGGTGAGATTTATTTTCATGAAAATAATTTCTTAATAAGCTAGGTAAACTAAACATACTTATTTGAATTTTTATTCTATTTTGCCTAGGTAGAAGCAGAACAATATTGTAGAGACAAAATAAACGATGAAGCCACTTTTTTACCTTAACTCTTAACTCAGTGACGAGGTATAAGGTGCTTATGTTGTCATTACAACAGTGGGAAAAGGCCAATGAAAGAATGTACCAGGCAACAAGAGGAGGCAAGTACAGGAAAATGGATTGTGAGCAAAAACAATTATTTCAACTTGCAAACAACAGAAGGAAGTCTAAAGGAAAAACAGTTATTTCAATTCTTGGACTTTTCTAGGGTCATAAACTCTAGAAAGTTTTACAGTTCTTAAGCCTCTAAGTCTTTCTGGGGTTTTCTGCAGCAATTCTGGCTTTTGGCTTCTATTCCACTTCTTTCTTCACCGCACACACACGGGCACACACAGACACACACGCAAACACAAACACACACACACCTGACTGCCACTTACCACAGTTACTTAAATTTCTACTTTTTTTCTAGTTTGCTCCATCAGCTACTACCTTTCCATCAGCTTCCGAAAATGTGTTGACATCTCCCATGCAGGGAGAGTACAGATACACACATATGTTCATTCTGCTAGGTTTAACTAAAATCTGTTTTTTTCTAATGGTTTTGTTAACAAGAGATAGAAATGAGAAAAAAGAAAAAAAGAATAGCGTAGATATTGCATAGTAAGTGTGGTGATGCCAGGGATGTTGGAGGATACATGTGAGATACCTTCTAAGACACACTGGGAAACATTTGCAGAAAGATGCACCTGGCCACTCCAAGAGTGATAGCTTAGCTTCCTGTTACTTGGGCAATGAAATTAAAAATAGAATGTGATTTTAAAGAACTCAAGTTATAGAATAATGTGATTAACTGAAATTTCACCTGTACTGTTTGCCAGGTGAGTGAAGTTGGGCAAGATTCTTAGCGACTTGAGCTTTGGTTTGCTCCGATCTAAAGTAGGAAGTATAATAGTCCCGAATGCATAGGAATGTTGTAGAAATCAGACGACATGAGTGTGAAAATACTTGGAAGAATGTTTGGGCTATGGAAAAGATTTACTATTTCCTAGTGATTATCATTATTATTAACATGTTTTGACTGTTCGCTGGATGGTGATGCCAGTACAAACAGCAAGTAAGGAAGATTGAATAAGCATATTGAAAAACTTTATTCACTTTCTATAAATCAAATCTATTTGATTATCTTACTGTTCAAAACATGGGATAGGTGAAATTCAACATCCCTTTTGGTATGTAGGAATAAAAGTTAAACACATACTCTACAAAGTAGGCATAAAAATGTGATTATAATATCTGTATCAAAATAAGAATGAGCATCATACTCAACAGTGAAAAATTAGAGTCATCTTAATTAAAATCAGGAGAAAAACAAATATGCTTTTACTGGTCATATCTATTAAGCAGTGTTCTGAAGTTTTAATTATTTCAATATCCAGGACAAAGAAATAAGACCTAAGAATTGGAAGAAAGGAGATTATTTTTGTTTGCATATTATATAATTGCTTGCCCAGGAAACTTATGGAATTCAACAAGAGAACTATTAGAAATAAGAGTTTAGGAAGGGCTAAATTATACGTTCATTTTATATATATCAAAATGGAAAATGAAATTTTCAAATGGAAGAACCGTAAAACCGATATAGTATATGAGTCCCCAGGTTCCAGGTTTTGAACGACCCTGTGAATGCAATCTGTGAGAGAAGGGGAACTCATGTAGTGAGCCCCATAGTGACCATAGCTTTTTCCCTGAGGACAGTATCTTGACCATGGATTAGCAAGCTGGAGCCCAGGCAGATCACAGCCACTCCACTGAGCTGAGGACACAGACATGGCAATCCAGGGCACTAGAGGCAAGCTGGAATCTGTGGAATGGGGCAAGGTAGAGGAAGAAGCTGTGCATATGGACAGTAGTCTCTGTAAGGGACTTCTGAAAGACCTTGGCTCGGGATGAGCTCTCTAATATGCTTAGGCTAAAACTCTCACGTGTTTACAAAGAATGAATGCTTTGAGAGTGGAAGTTGAACTGGACATAAAACAGTGCTGGAAGACATGGAATTCTGGCCCAACAGGCCAGGGAAATTAAGAGATTTAGAATTCACAAATTCACCCAGCCAGTGTCTCCATCCCTTGTATCAGTAACATACTATTTCCCCAGCAGGGCCTGCCATTGACATGATAGATCCAGGTTCTGTCAGCTGTCAACTCTGGTATCTCATGGAAAGTGTATTTTCATCTATAGTAATTCCCATTCCCTGCCATCCATCCATGGTTTTGCTTTCTGTATTTTGGTGGAAGCACATGATTCTCCTGACAATTCATTAGAAGGTCAGTGGTAGCCTAAGGCTGCATCATAACGCCTACACCATTCACTTCACTTCATTTTGTCATGGAGACATTATCACAGAAGAAAAAGGGTGACTACAGTACAATAAGATATTCTGAGAGAGAAAGCATATTCTCATAATCGTTATAAAAGTATATTGTTATAATTGTTGTAGTTCTTGTTAGTGGTTATTTTTAATCTCTTACTGTGCCTAATTTTTAAGTTAAACTTTATCATTGGTGTGTATGTATAGTAAAAAACATAGTATGTCTATGGTTCAGTACTCCTCACACTTTCAGGTATCCAGTGGTGGTCTTGGAATGTATCCCTCATAGATAAGAAGGGACTATTGTAATTTTATTTATTTATTTTCTATTAAACTAATCTCTGTTGGCTAGGAAGGTTAGTACATTAGAATTTATTTCAGTGATAATAGATCTTTATTTCTGTCCTTTATGCTTTCTCTTTCTTATTTTCTATCTTCCTTTGGATTGAATGAACTATTTTTTTAAAATTCCATTTTTCTCTTATTCTTATCTTTCCCTTTTCTTTTTACATGGCATTTTGTTCAGCATGTTAATTCAACCATGATTTATTTTTATTCTGCCACATTTATTATAATTATTGTTAATTTCATGTACTTATTGGTTCATATTTAGCTACATGCATACCAATATCTTTGCTCATAATTTCTTACTGTATCTTAGTCATTCCTTCTGGTTTTAGTGTTCTTCTCAGAATACATCTTTTAGAAGTTCTTTAGTGGGATTTAACTGGCGATAGACTCCTTCTGGTTTTATTTGTCTGAAATGGCTTTGATTTTGCTTTTTAAGACTTGACTGGACATAAAATTCTAGGGTTGCAGTTATTTTCTCTCTGCACTTTTATTTTTCAACTATCTGAAGTTTACATCTTGACTGTTGAGAAATCTATTCTCAGTGTATTTCTCAATCCATTAAGAAGTCCGTTTTTCTCTCTGCATCCTTTTAAGATTTCCTCTTTATTTTTGTTGTTTCATAGTGATATTGTGTTGTTTCTTTGTATATGTTATTTATTCAAACTTGCTTGATTGCTTGCATTTCAAAAGTAAGGATATTTAGGTATTTTATTAATTCTGGAGTTTCTGATTCACTGTATATACAAATAATGATTCTGTTTCATTATCTAATTATATGCATGTTAGAACATCTTCATCTTTTAACTCTCTTATTTTCCACCTGTTCTGCATTCTTTGTAATTTTTTTATATTTATTTTCTTGCTCATTCAGTCTCTGTTCAAGTATGTACTATTGCTTTCATCTTTCATAGTAGATCTATACAGCCATTACTCTCTCCATAATCTAGGTTTAATTCAAATTTTCTGTCTTATTTTAAGAATTATTTCATCCGAAAGTTCATCTTGACTAGGTATGCCTCCTTTATTTCCTCATATACCTTTATGTATACCTCTGTATAAGTTTTTAAGTTTAGGTATTAACTAATGAAATAAGGAAAGAATGGATTTCTCTCCTGTTACCTCTAATTTTTGTAATATCTTAGGTAAAACTTTAACCACTTAGTATTCGATACCTTGCTTCTCTATAAAGAGACAAAAAGCTTAATATTAATTTTCTATAAATTGTGATTGATTTATTAAAGTCTTATAATACAATGAAATGTTCTGGTTATATATGGTTATGTAATTAACCAATCCTAAATTTGGTAATTTAAACTAATTCATTATTGTATCTCAAAATTATATGTGTAACCTGAACTTAATTGTTAAGTTCTCATTTAGTGTCTTTCAGGTGCTTGTGGATAGATTAGAGGTTTGATTAATCTGGCCATCCATGATGGCTCACTTATATGGCTTACATTTGATGGATAACATCAAATATGCATGTTAACCAGAGTACCTACACGACCTCTCTACAGGACTTAGGTTCCTCACAGCATGGGCTGGATTCTGAGATAAATCATCCCAAAAGTGAACATCCCAAGAGACCCAAGCAGAAGCTATAAAACTTCTTATAAAAATCACACAGGTTTCCTCCACTGCATTCTCTTGGTCAAAAAGAGTCACAACCAGGACAGACCCAAGATGAGTGGACTACACAAAGGCACAAATACCAGAAATTGTTTCCAATTGCTGCTGTAACAAATTATTACACATTTAGTGGTTTAAGACAATATAAGTAATTTTCTTATGGTAATGATGGTCAGAAATCAATAATAAAGGTGTTGGAAGGGCTGTAAGCATCCTCAAGGCTTTAAGGGAGAATTTGTTTCCTTGTCTTTTCCAGCTTCTAGAGACCACCTCCATCCCTTGGCTTGTGGGTTCCTTGCTCCATCTTTTAAGTCAGCAGCATGTGTCTTCTCTTTTCTCTGACTTTCAGAGCCCTTGTGATTACTTTGGGCCCAATCTGATATAAAGATCATTTCTCTGTGTCAAAATTCTTACGCTTATTTGTGAAATTGCTTTTGCCATGTAAGGTAATGTACTCACAGGTTCTGGGGATTAGGGCATAGTCATCCTTGAGAGACATTATTCAGCCTAATGCAGATGGTTTCTGGCATGTTATTTCTAGAATAGTATTTCTCTCAATCTGAATTCATCTCAATGAAAAGACATACCCTAACAAACAATGGTGATATAAAGGATATTGTTACTTGAGAGTGGTAGAGATGAGAGCACAGAGCAAATAACCTAGGCATAGCAATTCTCAAATTTAGCCAGACATGATACCGTTTCCTTGATTATATCTCAGTACTGTTTCCTGGAAGTTATTCTTTATGGCTCTTAGGTGGTTATCATATATATGTAGGCTCTTAATTTTGCTGTCTGGACTCTTGACTACACTTTCTCAATCAACCTTTCTTTTTTACAAGACATTGGTGGCTTTGTAGCTTTCTCAGCCTGATTCCTTTCTGTAAATGGTTCAGGGACTAAAGGATTTATTTCATTTTTAATTATATCTTTCCATTTTGATGTAAGTTAACAATATTTTCTCAAATACTTAAAACCTTTGTGATTTTCTTGTGAATGTCATAGATTTACTTAGACAAAAGCCATGGCTAACAGTCTCTTTAAGACAGAGCCTTTCCTTGTCAGAGTGTTGGAGCAATTCTTTAAAAATTCTTAGAAGTATTTTTTTCCTGTTTTCCTAAAAAAGTTAATTCAGTACAGGTACAGAGATAACTTGCTTATGGGTTGTGCCACTGATTAGCTGGCCCAGCTTTACAGGGAGACTGGGGATAATGAAGGCCGTTAGGCTGTTACAGAGGAAACACATATAGCCCCCCCCCTCCTTTTTTAAAGCTTTTTAAAGATATCATTGACATAAAAGTCATATATATTTAAGGTATACAACTTGGTGTTTTGATATATGCATACACTGTGAAATGATCACAAGAGTCAGGCTAATTGACATATCCATTACCTCTCCAGTTACCAATGTGTATGTGTTGAGAAGATTTAAGATCTATCCTGCTAGTAAATTACAAGTATACAATGCAATATTGTTAACTTTGTTACCATGCTGTACTTCAGATTTCCAGAAGTGTCTTTGACCAACTTCAGTCCATTTCCCCCACCCTCTAACCATGACAACCATCATCCTACATGCCACTTCTTATGAATTGGCTACTTTAAATTACACATATGGGTGAGATCATACAGTATGTCTCTTTCTGTGTCTTGCTTATTTTCCTTATTATAATATCCTCCATATTATTGCAAATGGCAAGATTAACTTTTTTATGGCTCTGTAATATTGCAAACTCTGGGTGTGCGTGTGCATGTGTGTGTGTATGTGTGCTACCTGAGAGGGTCTGTGGGATGGCCATTAAATCTTTTTAAAGTCTTTTTTTTTTTAAGATTTTATTTATTTATTTGAGGGAGAGAGAGAATGGGAGAGTGCGAGAGCAGAGAAGGTCAGAGGGAGAAGCAGACTCCTTCCTCATGGAGCTGGGAGCCTGATGTGGGACTCGATCCCGGTATTCTGGGATTATGACCTGAGACGAAGGAGTTGCTTAACCCACTGAGCCACCCAGGCTCCCAAATCTTTTTAAAGTCTTGATAAATCCTTCTGCAGCCATGCTGTTAAAATAGTCCATAGCCCCAAGACATTTCTTACTCTGAGAACCTTCTTTTTCCATTTAGAGAGCCTGGGAGAATATGATGCCTTTTTAAAAAATTCAGAAACTCCAGACTTATTTTTATTTCTCCTAAATTTTGCTTGAAATTGGAACAATTTATGTTTTGTTTATTCCTCTCTATCCATACCTTATCAGATACAGTTACAGAAGACCAGGTGGTACGTGAAACCAAGTGGAAATCTTGGCAAAACGTACCAGTTTATTTAGTACATTTTGTTTTCCTTGTTATCATAGGCAACAGTTTTACTAAACTTTTAACTGTTTTATAATAGAAGTCATCTTTCCTCCAGATTCTAAGAAAAATTTTCTTACTGTCCTTGCCTCTTTCACTAATAATCTTCTTGATACCCTTCAAGCCTCCACAACCCCATTCTAGGTACCAATTTCTCTTCTCCTTATTTCTGCTTCATAATAAATCATCTGAAACCTTAACTACTAAAAACAGTTTTAAGGAAGTAATTATCATCATGACTGTGTTGCTTGACTAGGTTCACCTAAGTAAGCACTTGTGTTCTCTTATGCAGTTGCCGTTAAATAACAGTTGGGGACACGGTAGGCTTAGTTAAGCTGACTATCCCAAGATGCATCACACGCATAGCTAGTATGGGTTCTTGGCTCTGATCTCAGCATGTACTATAGACAGTAATGATTCTGTAGGACTGTAGACTGTGATCTCTCTGTCACCTGAGCTTTGCACAGAATTAACGGTTGGGATCCTAAAGGCTGCATCACAGCAAGTGTTCCAAGAGACCCAGTTAGAAATTGTGTGTCTTCTGATGATCTAGCTTCACTGTGATCTGTTGGTTAAGACTGAGTCTTGATTTTAGGAAAGAATACTACTCTAGGGCATGATCACTAGGAGATGTGGTCAATTGGAAGACCATATTGGGAGGCTAGCCATCATATGAAAATTATTAGTATCTTAATGTTTATTACAAATAAGCTTCATTGAGTGATTTCAAATTCTCCAGAGCTACATGTATAAATTGTAGATGTAATTTTATTGGATTGTTTTTAGGTTTCCAGAATAAAGAGCAGAAATTGTGTGAAAATTTTCATATGAATATTTTTGGAATTTTCTTTGTTTAGAAGGGCATATCAACTTTGCCTTTTTATTTCCAACTATAGCTTTAAAAATTGTAAGAGTTATCGGTTTCAGAATATCCTTAGAATAATGTTATCAGTTTTCCTAAGTTCCTCTCAGATAATATTTATGGTTGTATCTTTTTAAATAAAAAAGTAGAAAAAAGAAATACATATATGAAAATATGTACATGGTTAGGCACATAGTAAGAACCAATAATTTTTAGCTTAAGTAAGTTTTTTTCCCATTTTTAAATGTTTTAAACTCTTTCCCAATTTTTCTCCAGCATTCACTGTTACTTCATAAATATGTTGTAAAGATTAATTACTTAATTAACAGCATATGGAGGGCATTTTTAAGTTCTCAAAGAAATGTGCTCTAAATGATAATGATAATAGTGTAATGATTATTTTCAAAGGGAATTGACCTTTTTTGAGGTAACTGATTAATTGTGCCTAAATTTAGTCAATTATACTTCTTTCTGAAAATGTAATTCCATTCTTAATAGTATTGAGGTCTATCTTATTCATATCTTCTTAGCGATTTTTACTTTACTTTTTTTTGGATGAATCTTGTTGATTTGCAAATCTTTCTTTTCTGAGGTCCAAACTATCAGAGAAATTAAGCAAATAATGTAAAAAGAAAGTAACATAGCTGCTTTATTAGGCCACAGTTTCTTTTTTATTATTCATGTGTAAATGAAATTACCCACTCCATCCTGCATGCCCTTCACCTTGCAGATGAAGGGTCTCTCACAGACCAAATAGGGGAGCATGGAGTGCATATATTCTGTGTCCTGAGTACAGATTCTCTAAAAGAAAGAGTAAAGGTAAGCCATACATGCTCAGTTTTTTCCCTAAAATCAATAGTTGAGTCTTTCCAGTATCATAAGTGAATGAGGAAGAGGAGGTTGAAAGTTATTCTTTCCAGTCCTTCCAAAATTTCCTGATATAATAGAATAGGAATACTAGAAGAAAAGGATTTCTTCTATCAAAATTATGTAAAAGATTTCATTATCTGTTTAGATTTTCTAGATATTTAATTGTAAATAATTTATTAATAGCTAATAAAAAGAGAAGGCAAAAACCATGAAAATAGAATATGTATTTACATATACAAATAATTAGGCTAAAGGTTATCCATGAAAAGAAAAATTATGTGTAATACATAAATTGGACTGTTTAATGTTATTCTAAGAAAAGTAAACATTTAAGAAATCCCCAATTATAGAAAATTTCTGTTTTATTAGATGCAGATTATCTTCCTATCTCTGTAGCATAAAGAATTGATAAAATATCCTTAACTATAGAATTAATTCATAATTTGAAAAAAAATTAGATAAAGCTTTCTTACGATTGCATCCAGAATGGTAGCTTTGGGCCTTCTAAACCTTTTTCTTATACAAGTTGTCACATTACTTATCAGTGTAACTTGCTCTTACTATAAGGATGTCAAAATATAAAATGAATACATGCAGAAGAATTCTCCAGCCATGATCATTAAAATTATTTTATAACCATGTAAAACTATTTTACATTACTTGTGTTGTGATTAAAGGAAAAATATTCAGCTAATAGACAAAAACTAAGAGGATGAAAGGAAATCTCACCATCCTTGAGTATTCTTTCCTTGTAAATGGATGTTTTCAATAATTTTTTAGCAAACAATTGAAATATTCTGAATAAATGGCTATGTTGACCATAGGCACACCTTGCTTATAGATAATCAGTTTCATGACATGCATCTCTTACCCCTTTAAATGAAGAAGTTTTATTTAAAAGTCTGTGACAAATGAGTTTAGTTTAGTCCTGGGTCAGACTATTCCTATTCTTTTTGCAAATTTCTGCCCAAAGCATTTAGATGGACTATATTGCTCTGCTTGGTTTATGTCACAAAATATAGTGAATTTTAGATATCTAAATCTAATGGTCAGATGTTAACTTTGTGAAGACTTACCAATCATTTGGCTTTAGATCTTTGAATTATCTCATTTGACAAGATAAATATAATAATTAAAGTGTACAGATAAGGAATTAAATCACAATATCTTTAATATTTAATGTATCTGATAAATCATTTAGGATACTCCTTTTATTTTGTAAAACTTCTGTGACTTTCCCAATATCTGTGAGAGAATAAGTATTCAAAATGTTTTACTCTAGGGTATTTTTCCCACCCTGTACAATGCTCTTTTGAGAAGGCACCCAGTGTTAAGGGCTTATCAAGTATTTTAAATGTGCATTGCAAGAGAGGAGGTTTGAAAATCAAGCTGAAACACAAAATGTAAGCATAGAGAAGATGGATTACTCATCTATGATTTAGGAAATGCAGGCTCATTCAGCTTCTTATGAATCATGGATGTTAATAGTTTCCAAAGGATTAATGTTGGGTTTTCATTAAGAATTTCAGCATATTCTTGATTATTTGGACTTTGAAACTTAATGACACAATTGAGAAAGAAAATCAGCTTAAATGTCCTTTTCTTTAACTTGACCTCCATCACAAGTATAAAGAAGTCATGATGCTTTGAGGATCTGGGAACCTGTACCTATGAGGGTAGATTTCAATTTATAAGGATTATGCTCCCAAATGCCAGAGCTGCCAGCAGCTATGTATGGGAAGCTGTTTTGGGACATTGTTCCTAAAATTATTGCTTCTAGCAGATGGCTTATCCACAAGTGTGGATGATTCAGTACTTAAAATGATGAAAAAGATGGGACTTTGGGGGTGAAAGACACAACACCCAGCTTGTTGAACACCTTATATTGATATAAAAATCTCAACAGTTAAGACTCTGATGGGAAAATACTTCCTCCACTTCTTCTCAATGCCTTTTTTTTTTTTTTACAAATATGTATATTGAAAATCATTGAGGTTATTGTGAACTACCATTGAAATAATTTTCTGGTTTTTTTCAAATACTAGACTTTCTGTTCTCTTATGGGCACTAATTTATTAATTTGAGATTTTAATATATTCCATGACAAATGCTTTTGAGATAATGGTTTGTTCTCTGCTGAATTCTGGGTAGCTTATTGAGACAGTATCATGCTAATTAAAATGCACCTAGGAAAGTATCACTGTGGTCAGGACTTCAAAGATGGTTAAGACAAATTAATATTGTTGAACCCCAGAGATATATTATAAATTCCTCTTTATGCTTCCTTTATTTCTCTCAAGGACAATTTACCCCCTACAGACATAACTGATCTTTTAAGTTTCTTATTGTCTCTTCCTGAGGAGTACTTTAATTCTCTGCTTAGCAACTGCAGACTAATTTTTTTTTTGCATTTTAATTTTTTGAACCCAAATAACATGTCATACCTCAGTTTACAGAATTATGTTGGGAATTAGAAATGAAGAAGAATTTAAAAGTAGGTCAGTGTATTTTAGAAAAATGTGGCACGCAAACTTAAACTATGACTCAATCATTACATTTACCAAATGAATTTAAAACATATTACATATAATATAATTACTTATGTTAGAAATACTCATCAGAAGAAATCATTAACTTCTGAAGAGGGCAGTTCAAGGTTAACTTTATAATTCCGATTGTTTTTCATATTCTTGAGTTTTTTTATGTTTCATATAGGTGTAAGCATTGTTATGAAATTATGAATGCATATTATTCTTTGGAAAAAATATAACTGATGACAAATATATATTTCTCGCTCTCAGGACTGGTCATATAGAATAGTTCATATTCTTCTCATGGAGACTTAGGTTTTTTTTCCTTTCTTGGCTATTTTCAATAATGCTACAGGGAACATGGGGTACAGATACCTTTTTAAGTTAGTGTTTTTGTTTCCTATGGATGAATACCGAGATGTAAAATTGCTAGGTCATAGGGTGGTTCCATGCTGTTTTCCACAGTGACTGCCCAAGCTGTTTTCCGCGTGACTGCCCCAATTTGCATTCCCACCAACAATAAACAAGGGTTTCCTTTTCTTTGTATTCTCAACACTTGTCATTTCTTATCTTTTTGATAACAACCATCATAACAGGTATGAGGTGATAATCTCATTTGGGTTTGATTTGCATTTCCCTGATGATTAGTGATTTCAAGCACTTTTTCATGTATCTGTTAGCCATCTCTATGTCGTTTTTGGAAAAATACCTATTCATATCCTGTGTCCACTTTTTAATGGGATTATGGGTTGTTGTTGTTGTACTGCTATTGAGTTGTATGATCATGAGTTATTTTATATTCTTATATTTGGCCATGATAAGTTTTCCTAAAGGATGTATCTGTTTTATTGTTCTCTACAGAACATTAATTTTGAAAGCTTTTCCGTAAGAAAATTTGAGGTCAATATCATGTAACTATTAATAACCTGACAATTTTGTTGTGTTTTCATATATGGCATACTACAGATTTGTGAGAGCATAATGGTAAGGGGCTGGGTGTTTTTTGTAATAACTAGTACTTTAGCATGTGTGCAGTAAAGAGTTAACTTGGAAGGGCTGATTATTAGAACAGCGCCTTTCTGGGTGACCCTTGGCTGGCTTTTGAAACAGTCTTCATATAATAAGTTGTTCTATGTGCCTGGGACAGTGAATTCTGTTGTCCAGCTTGTCTAGACTGTATACAAACAGTCTGATCAATGGTGAGCTCTTACTTTCCTTCTTGAGAGTCTGGGATTTTAATGATTGTGGCTGATCACAAAAGCAGAGTGTATCTGTGTTACCAGTTCAAAGTAAAAACCGTGGAGTTTGAAGTGGCCTTACTGAGCAGGAACACTGAACAAGTACTATTATATTTTGCTGCTGGAGTAAGGTGAATGTTAGGAAACCTGTGAACGATTTCCTCTAGATTCCACCTAATGTGCCTTTTTCCCTTGCAGACAGCTGTAATAAACTACGGCTGTGAATGCAACTGAATTCGAACCCTGCAAATCTTTCTAGAGAATTGCTGAAATTGTGTTTTTATGTAAGGACCTCAAAATAGAGGTCCTCAATTACCTTCTTTACCCTCTATAAAATATGCAGTTGGGGATTATGTTAGGAAAGGTTATCAGAATTTATGTAGGATAGGATCATAATTAATAGTTGGTTTAGACTGTGAGATAGTAGCTATTCCTCTGGTCTTAGTTTTAAAGAAGGAGTCAGTGATGATGTGAATTCCAATAGAGGCAAATTTTTTAATGTTTCCTTCTGTATTGACAATATCATAGCCCATATGCATGTGTCGTTAATGGCTACTTACTGAACAGTGCAGATCTAGAAGTTTCAGTTTTTTCCAATAGACACATTAGGAGACAATGCTTGTTAGCTCTTAACTCAGATTTTGTTACTCTGTTGGATTACATGATGCTTAATTTTTTTTTTTCAAGGTGAAAGCCTCTCTGCTGATCTCGAAGGCACCATTCTATAAAATTCTTTGGTTAAGAATTTAAATCAGTTAATATTTTAGCATATATCCTAATACATGTTTTGCTTGTTCCTTGTATGCATGCATCATTGTACTACTAATATATTAAATATATTAGAAAAAATACACCAAAAGTAGAAGTTCTTAAAGAATAGCTAAAATAAATAAAAGGCCTAAATAAATATAAGGTCTAATAGTATTCCCCCACATTCTGATGGTTGCTTTGAGTACCTCTGAAGAATGTGCACTTCCATTTGGAGACCTCACCTTTGTTTCTAAATCCCATTCTGCTGGAGTTACTAGGGTTCACTGGAGAAATGTCTGACTCCATTGCTGGTGTAGGGAAAATACAATGTAACCTTAGAACATGTTTTGTACCAGAAAGTAAGAAGTGCTCAAGGAATAACGGCGACGTATTCACTTGGTAACTGGGGCAAAGTGAAAATCAAAATAAAACAATTCTCAGTTTTAAATACTTTAAGCACATTAGGAAACCCTGAACCCATATTTATATAAATTAATAATGAATACCTACATAAATTCAGTAGAAAGGGAACTGTACCTTATAGTATTTCCATATAAAATGATTACTCACTGATTACTGAATATGAAGTATCATTTATTACCTTTTCAGTGGAGAAACTTGGCAGGTATGAGTTTAAGCAAGTGATAAAATTTAGCATCATCAGTAATGAGAGTTAGCAACATCATGTACCTGTGGTATGATAGACCGAGAAGAAAACAATGTATCATTGAATTTTAAAAAAAGGGAAAAATCTATTCATGAGGAAAATCAGAAGGACCCCAAATGAGAGTCTTTCTATAAAATTACTGACCTGTATTCAATAAAAATGTCAAAGTCATGAAAGACAAGGAAACAATGAAAAGCTGTTCCAATTTTAAGTAGACTAAAGAAACATGACAGCTAAATTCAACATGTGAATCCTGGGTGTGTAAAAAACCTTACTTGGGATCATTAGCAAAATTGAGTGGGCTCTATGAATTGGATGATGATTTAATGCATCAGTGTTAATTTTGTGATTCTGATGGTTATAATTTGGTTATGTAGGAAAAAGTTATTTTTAGTTTTTGCAAACTGAAGTACAAGGAAAAAATGGGATCATTATGTTTTAAATTCATTAAGTGGTAGATAAAAATGTATTAAATAATATATATGAGCCATATATTTATATAGACAGGTGTATTTTTATATATAAAAAATACAAGGAGAGTAAATAATAAAGCAGAAGGTGAATGCAGGTGAAGTGTATACTGAGATTCTTCTCTTTTCACTGTATTTTTTAGAGTAGTTGTAAGTTCACAGCTTAGAAGGAAGGAAGATACAGAAATTTTTCATAATCCCTGTGTCCACACATGCATAGCCTCCACCTACCACCCATTATCAACATCCCTCAATTGATGAACCTTCATTGATACACCATAATGGCCAAAATCCATAGTTTACATTGTGGTTCACTCTTGTTGATTCTATAGGTTTGGAAAAATGTATAATGATATGGATTCATTATTATTATGAGTTGGATTTCTTTTACTATTTCTGCAACATATCTGAAAATTTTAAATCCTTTGAAAATAAGAAGTTCAAAACCCTGAAGATACTATCATAGAATTGAAGAAGTATGATATTTGTGTCACTAAAAATTTTTATTGCCTTGGCCAGCCATCATAAACTCACACCTCCAGTATTGAAAAATCATATGAATATATTTCATTGAAAAGTGTGTTTTTAAAATAGTGTATGAACATCAGTATCTTTGAGTGGTACATGCATTCTCGGGTTCCAAGAGGATCTAGTTTGCCCTATTGCATAACGCTGCTGTATCCAAGTACTGTTCTAAGCACTTTACATATACTGTATTGGCTCATTGAATTTCCAACAAGTTCTATAAGGCAGTATGATAAGTAATATCTAAGATAACCCCCAGTCATTTCCACCTCTTGATACATTCTTGTGTAATGCCCAACCCTTGAGTGTTGGTTAGATCTAGGAACTCAGTTACAACAACTAGAACAAAGCGCAATTGATGGAATATTTGTCCTAAGATTAGGCAGCATGAAACTGGGATATCTTTCTTGTTCCCTTGCTCTCTCACTCGCCTGTTTGAGAGAAGCCAGCTACATGTTGTGAGCTGTCCTGAGCAGAGCTCTTCCTGTGTGGCTGATAAGAGGGCAGCCTCTGACCAGCAGGGAGAAACTGAGGCTCTCAGTCCAGTAACCCAGAGAAACGGAGTTCTACCAACAACCAAGTGACCTCAGAAGCAGATGCTTCTGCAGTCAAACCATAGTCTCAGCCATTACCTTGATAGAGGCCTTGAGAGAAAAGAGACTGTGAGCCAGAGAATAGAGGATCCAGCTAAGCCACAGCCACATTCCCCTTCCACAGGAACTGAGAGATAATAAATGTTGCCTTAAGCCACTAAGTTTTGGACTAATTTGTTACTCCACAAGAGGTAACTCTGATAGGTGGGCACTGTTATAATTCTCACTTAAAATTTGAGGACACTGAAATTAAGTTTCTAGACCAATGCTGGGACATTCTTTGCTTTAAACACTCAAAGTAGGTATACTGGCACTGCCAGTTAAGTTACCTGCCTCACTCATGAAGACATTTGTCTTATTGTTATACCCAAAAATGTCTTTTGCTTATGACAAAGCCCAAGAACAAAGGTTTTCAGGGATTGTATTCTAAGAATATGCTGACCAAATGCTTTAGCCAAATCTGTGTTATACCCATTTGCATGCTAGTTGAGCATATTATACTTTCAGTAAATGTTTCAGACAGACTTTTTAGTTGGACTGTGGAACATTTCCCAGATTTCATAGATTTTTAGTAATCCCTTGATTAAACTATACTAGTTTATATTATTTTAACTGGATCTAGAGTCCTGTGACGACTTTATATTGTAATACTTTAGGGATTCTCATGGAAGTAGCCTTGAGTATTAAAGGTCACAAGGGTGTGCTTAATTCTAATCTCTTTATTTACATAAATATCAATAAAAGGACCTCCTTGGAGCGTGTGTGTGTGTGTGTGTGTGTGTGTGTGTGTCTTTCTAAATTAGATGCTCCTTACAGTTCTAATATTTTCATAGTAAAATCTATTTAAATTTTATAATTTTGTAGAATTTATTTTTCATTATTCACCAAGCAAAAATAAGAGATAGAATAAAGGATAGAATTGAAAGAATGTGTTTTCAGTTAAAGGTTACAGAGGCACTGAGTTATTTATCTCTTCAACCCTTATGTAAAGTGTATGGACTCCCTGGACCTGTCACTGACAGATGTGAGCGGCCTTGCCTCAAGTCCTAGTCTGCAATACAAATGTTAACATTTTCTGGGGTCATGCCAAAAGAAAGAGCAGGAGACAGCTTAGTAAAATCTTTAATAAAGTACTTTTATTCTCATTCCTGCTCTCTTATTCAATCACGGGTATATTGGGCAGGGCTCTTAATATTGATAACAATCAGCTGTCCCTAATATGAACAGAAAAGCAGTTTAAAGAGAAGTTATAAAAAGAATTCGGTGGGTGGTAACAGAAACCCCCGGGGATCTGGAGAGCTGGAATTTAAGGCTAATCAGCAAGAAACAATTTCTAATTTGATGAGGCCCGAGGACTGATCTTGCAGCTGAATTCAGATACCCACAGCCCATCCCAACAGTGCCTCTGATACCTCCAATGACATTTGCCTCTGGATTCTGGATGCTATGTCATCAACTGCTATACTCTTAACACTGAGCAAAGAGGATGCACCTGCCACTGTCACGGTCTCTCCCAGAATGGATTCTGTGTGACTCTCTCTTCTTCATGCCACTGGCTTCCAATTGAAGCTCAGAAGTAAGTGCTTCAATCCCAGCTTCCAGCAAGGTGAGATGTTATTTGACTTCTGGGAAAAGGTTTTGCCTTCTAAGTTGAAGGAGTCCTTACATGCAGGACTTTTGTTTAAATGCAGGTAATGTGAAACAATGGCAAATGTACATGCCACCAGCCCTCATCACAAAGTCATTTGAGACAACAGCTAAAATAAGTCATTTAAGAATGATGGCAGTTTAGGGGCGCCTGGGTGGCTCAGTGGGTTAAAGCTTCTGCCTTAGGCTCAGGTCATGATCTCAAGCCCCACATTGGGCTCTCTGCTCAGCGGGGAGCCTGTTTCCCCCTCTCTCTCTGCCTTCCTCTCTGCCAACTTGTGATCTCGCTCCCTGTTAAATAAAGAAAAAAAAAAAAAAGAATGATGGCAGTTTAAAGATTAAAAAACCAAGGAAGTTTTAAAGGGTTGCTTCTGAAGATGTTAATATATTGCTTAAACCTTTAAGAAAAAAATTCAGTCTGTTTCAGAACCAGCCTTCTGTGCTAAGTTCTGTTGGTTCTTAATTTGGAATGATAAGTGTGATTATTAACCTAAGAATGATCAGAGGTTTCATTTGCTGTTGTGGTTTACTAACTAAGCAGTGTTTCAGATTCATTCATGATGGTAGGGAAAAAAATCAAAGTGAATGAAATGAAGCAACTTAATACTTTTCTACCCTTGCTTTAGACATTCTTCAGAAATAAACATGTTTATTAATTGATTTTTTATTACCCCTGTAAGTTAACACAGGAATCCTATTTTAATCATTTTGTTACTCAGGTAAATACAAATCATCTAAAGGGATGTGATAATGAGATTATGAAGTTATCTGAAGGTATCTAAAACATGAAATGCTTGTGCTAAAAAAATAGTTACCATTCCCACACTTTCAAAGCAATGCATGGTTTAGGTTAAAAACGTTTTTTCTGGACCGGCATAAATGATGGGATAGCATTTAAAGAAATTCTCAACTCCTGGGACGAGGAGCTAAGTTGGATGATTCAGCCAACAAGCCATGGAACTTCCTGTAACATGAGCTCCAAGGAGTGACTGAATATAACTGTGTTCTAATGTGTCAGGCTGTCAAAATCTTCAAAAAAATAAAACTCTGTCTTATATTTGGTAATTAATTTGCACAGTTCAGTTACAGAATATTTTAAACTTTAACTTTCTTCTCCTACCCACCTGTACACACATATGCATACACACAAAGACACACAGACAGACACACATACCTAACAGGGAGCCAGAATAGTCAACCTATATTTTACTATCAGTCCCGCATTTAAGAGCCAGACTCAAAATGATAATAGGTCCAAATACTGCTTGATATTATAGCTGACCTCAAGTCTTGAATAGTAGAAGGTGAGCTTGTGATAACTCCTAATCAGTTTTTAAAACTAGTCAATCTAATTATGTGGCAAGGAGGTAATGGAAGGTTGGTGGGGAGTGGTCAGTAAAAGCAATAAACTTGCCAAATGGTATAGTTTACTTCTTTTATTATTTTTTTACAGATTTATTTATTTGAGAGAGGGAGAGAGAGCACACATGTGAGCATGGGGAAGGGCAAAAGGAAAGGGAGAATCTCTTGCAGACTCTTTGCAGAGCCCGACATGGGGCACAGTCTCATACCTCTGAGATCATGACCTGAGCTGAAACCAAGAGTTTGGATGATCAACCTACTGAGCCACCCAGGTGCCCCATATTTCTTATATTTCGATTTAACAAACCAGTTTGGGATCTATTTTGATAAATAAGTTATTGACTCTGGCCCTGTGATGTTGGGTATTTAGTCATTCAGATGGCCAAAATATATTTCTCATACATATTTGGTCGTTGTTCACAGTTCCTATCTCACAGCTCCCAGAACCATAGGAGTTTTTAATTTGGAAAGTGATAAAAAAGTGTCCTTTGTTATGTTAATAGGGTAAGCTTTGGAAAGCCCCTAAAGACCTAGTCTGTTTGCCAAGAGAACCCACCATGTGATTAGAAGGTTGGAATTTAAGGGGTACTTGGATGGCTCAGTGGCAAAGTGTCTGCCTTTGGCTCAGGTCATGATCTTGGGGTCCTGGGGTTGAGCCCTGTGTTGGGTTCCTGCTCAGTGGGGAGCCTCCTTTTCTCTCTCCCCCCCACTCCTGTTCTCTCTCTGGTTAGCTCTGTTGCTATCTCTTTCTCCCTCTCTCTCAAATAAATAAATAAAATCTTAAAAAATAAAAACAAAAAGAAGGTTGGAATTTTCATTCCCACCCCTTGACCCCTGGGGAGGGGAGAGGAGCTGGAGATTGAGTTCATTTGCCAATGGCCAGAGATTTAATCAATGGTGCTTATGTAACAAAGCCTCTGTAAAACCCAAAAGAACAGATTTGGAGAGCTTCCAGGTTGGTGCACCTGTGAGCGAGGTGCCCTGGAGAGATCATGGAGCTTTTGTGCCCTTTTGTACCCTTTGTCCACACCTTGTGCTGTGTAGCTCTTCCATCTGGCTCTTCCTAGGTTATACCCTTTCATAATGAACTAGTAGTCTAGTAAATAAAACGTTTTTCTGAGTTGTATGAGCCACTCTAGCAAGTTAATTGAACCCAAGGAGATCCTGGGCCAGGATTTACAGCCAGTGCATCGGAAGTACAGTTGATAAGCAGGCCTTGAAACTGGCATCTGAAGTAAGTGTGTTTATGTGTGTGTGTGTGTGCGCGCGCGTAGGGGTTGGGGGGCCAATCCTCTACCTGTGGAATCTGATGCTATCCCGGGGTAGCTTGTATAAGAAATCAGTTGAGTTCTCCAACTCAGCCATGCTGAATTATTTGTTGATGTGAGGGGATCGCCCCCCCACCCTTGCTTTCCACTTTGGAAATTGAGTCTCAGAATACCAAAAAAGGCCCCTTTAAAATTTATTCTAAACATTTTTATTGTATTTGTATTGACATTCCTCTTGCCTTTAAAGTACATATAACCTGAAACAGTATTTATAATTGTATAATTACAACATAAAAAAATAATAGAATAAAAACTGAATTAATAATACCTCGTACACTTTATTCATTAGGGCAAAAAACATTATTCTTTCCTAATACAGAATCTTTTTTCTATGGCCTGGATATTATTATAGAGGTGTCTAATATTATATAATAATAATAATAATAAATTTTTAGATTTTTAACAAAGAAAATCTAAATTATCAGATAGCAGTTACCAAAGGAACTATTATCTTTTTATACTCTGGAAAAAAAAATATTTTTAAATCTGATAGAATCTTCATAGTTTTCAAACTTTTTTGGATCACACTGATAAGACAAGGCATGACATTCTCTTATGAATGTGTGTGATGTAGAGTCAGTGGCTGTTAACCACACAGTGACAGGAAGGTTAGGGTGATTAATGAGGAATGGGGCTAGGAGACACTTGCAGAATGTAACATTTTCATAAATTGTATGTTCCCCAAGGAGCTGCTTATTATGACTCTTTCAGTACCAATCCCATCATTTCTGAGGGAACATGGCACATTCCATATCAGTGCTCCATTCCCAAGACAACTCTCATCAAAGCAGCCCTTTGCTGTGCTGTGGATTCTTCAGACAAACTATTTCAGCAAGTGACAGTTGTCCTCTGATTCCTCCTTCATCTCATCCTAGTCTGGCTCATGAATTTTCAGTGCGTGTTCTCTTATATGAGGGGGAAATTCTAGAGCACTTAGATCATTGCTAGCTGGACAAGTACTTAATTTCAACTCTGGCCATCAGACAAACCTTTCAGGGTTTTAGAATTTTTCCCCACTTCTTCCTTTCTTCATATTCTTATACTCAACCTATGCTATTTCTATGATTTTATCTGACCACTATGAAAATAGTCATAAAATTGGTAAATCTAGTTTCAATACCTTTGTGGAAAGAGGTAGCATATAAATTAACGTTGTCTGACTTGTGCTTCCAGAGATGTGGTGTTCCAGGAGCCTGCACTGGAGGAATGCTGCAGAGAGGGTTTTCCTGTGGGCTGTGGTACACGTTAATAAAGGGGGAATAAGAAGGATATCATCTTATTGAGAAACCAGAATTGAATGCCAAACAGAACAAATAACTGAAGAAAAATCCAGATGCTATCAAGGAAATAAATGTAAAATTCTGATGAGAGCTCTCGTCCAAGGAAAGGATAATGTGGAGGAATTCTCTGTGCCAAAAGGATTTTATCAGAGATTCTCTTTACAGGGTTCTGTGCCTTCTACCTTTAGCAAAAGTACATTTTTAAGGACAGTAAATGTACTTGAAATGCTACCCCTTTTTCATGGACCCTTAAACACAAGTAAGGAGGGGATGGATTTTTTTCAGGTTTTCTTAGTGAGTGGTTTAAATATGCTGTCATATATTCCACTTTGGAGAAGTGAGTTCTGACGAGTGCCCTATAGGAATGGACTTTCCAACTAACAAGGAGTGCAGTTGCCAAGGCATTAACGAGAGCCTCATTACTCACTTTATCACTTTGTTTAAAATTTTAAAAATGATTAATCAAATGATTTATCATTAAAAATGATTTATCAAATGCCAAGGCATGTACCAGATGTTGAGGACAAGCCAGAATAGAAATGGTCCATGTCATCATGGGGCTCACAGGTTGGACAACTTATAAGCTCATTCCCTCCAATCCTGGTTCATCAGTTTGGAACTTGAGGTGCTGTGTGGGCAGTTAGTGCCCATTTGCTGCATAAGCAGAGAGCATAGTAATACAGGTGGCATATTCATTGGTAGAATTTCATGAAGCAGAAGTTTTTCTAGAGATCCTCAGGGAACTTACAAAGATTGTGTTTTTTTTCCCCAAAAGAATGTCAGGAACAGGAAAGGAATCCACTGTTATTATGAAAAAGGATATTTTTGATGAGGGACAGTGACAAATCATTATAGATGGAAAGGAGGAGCAGTCATGTTTTCAGTTAGACATAACAACAGTTTATCATTAATTTGACCAACATGTGCCTATTACCTATTCTCTTAACAGCATTGGAGGTACAGCCTGCAAGTAACAAATATGATTCTTTCTTTCATGAATCTCACATATTAGCTGAAGAGACAAATTTTAATAACCTCATTACATAATTACACAGTTTATTATATGAATATAATAGTTAAGATTACTATAAAGAGGGGCGCCTGGGTGGCTCAGTGGGTTAAAGCCTCTGCCTTCGGCTTGGGTCATGATCTCAGAGTCCTTGGATTGAGCCCCACATTGGGCTCTCTGCTCAGTGGGGAGCCTGCTTCCCCCTCTCTCTCTGCCTGTTGTCTGCCTACTTGTGATCTCTCTGTCAAATAAGTAAATAAAATCTTAAAAAAAAAAGATTACTATAAAGAGAAGTTTCAGAGTGTAAAAAGAATACACCAAAGGGGGTATCGAATTTAGTTTCGGGCATTTGGAAATGTATCTTTGAGGAAACTATACAAAGGGTATGTACAGTTTTTAGAAAATATGTGAGAGGATAGATAAATACTATAGTCAGAAAGAGCAGTCTTTTTGGATATCTGTGGCAGAATGATAAGCATGATGAACGTGAGTAACTGAGTTATGCATGCGAGTTTTGGGAACTAGAAGGCAGAGAGTTGTAGACAGGGGTCAATTCCTGTGAGTCCTATTTAACCATATTAAATATTTCATGTTTTATTGTACTAGAATGAGTATCCATTGAAAGTCTTTGATCAGTGAAATGTCACAAATAGATTTATCATTAAAGAGTACTCTGAAGAATGTGTTGGGGTGACGACAAGAATGAATTTAAAGAAAGTAGTAAGGAAACTACTTCAGTATTCAGGAAAGTGGCGGGGTAGATATAGATAGAATAAGGTGATGGAGGGATATGGTGTTTGGATGGATATAAGGAGTAAGCAAGAGGGAGAAATCAAGTTTCTCTCTTGCATAACTGGATAATAATAGTTCCAGTCACTTAAATAAAGGATATAAAATTACTGATTTTTTGGGACAAAATAATGATCTAAGTTTTATATAGAGAGGGATAGCAATGCCTCTACAAATAGAGATGTCAAATAGGGAAATGGGTCTAAAACTCTGCAACTTCAAGATGAGGTCAAAGTCAAAGGCATCAGTGTGTGAGTCATTACATGTCAGAGGGTAATTGAAGTTATGGAAGTGGATGAGCTTGCCTGGGAAAAAGAGTAGAGTGAACAGAGACTACCACAGAGGGTCAAACATAGAAGAATCCTTTAAAGATTAGATGAAAAAGAGTCTGCAAAGGAGGCTGAGATCTGACCAGAGGCATACAAGGAGAAGAAAGAGACTATCTTGGGATTCTGCCTTTAAGTATCTCACTGGGGTTCGGGAATCAGGCTTCTGATCAGGACTCTGCTATTATGAACCCTCTATCCCTCAATTTCCTCATCCATAAAGTAGAGGATAAGAATACTCACTTGCTTATCTCAGGAGCATTTGAAGATCAAATGTCATAAAGACCAAAAATAAATTCAAAATGGATTAAAGACCTAAACGTGAGACCTGAAACCATAAAATTCCTACAAGAAAACATAGGCAGTTATCTCTTTGACATCAGTCATGGAAACATATTTTTTAGTTCTGTTTCCTACAAGGGAAACAAAAGCAAAATTAAATTATTGAGACAACACTGAAATAAAAAGCTTTTGCACACCAAAGGAAACTATCAGCAAAACAAAAGAACCTACTGAGAAGTTACCTGCAAGTGATATATCCAATAAGGAGTTAATATCCAAAATATATAAAGAACTTATACAACTCAACACACACAAAAAATCCAATTAAAAATGAGAAGGCATGAATAGACATTTTTCAAGAATACATACAGATAGCCAAAAGACGTGAAAAGATGATCAGCATCACTAATCATCAGGGGAATGCAAATCAAAACCACAATAAGATACCACTTCACACCTATCAGAATGACTAAAACCAACAACATAATAAATAACAGGTATTAGCAAGGAGGTGGGAAAAAAGGAACCCTTGTGTACTCTTGAAAGGAATACAAACTGGTGCAGCCACTGTGGAAAACGGTATGGTGGTTTTGCAAAAATTTAAAATGGAATTACCATATAATCCTGTAATTCCACTACTAGTTAGTTATCCAAAGAATATGAAAACACTAATTTAAAAAGATACTTGCACTATTGTGTTTATTGCAGCATTATTTACAATAGCCAAGATATGGAAGCAATTCAAGTATCCATTCATAGATGAATGAAAAAAGAAAGTATATGTTTGTGTGTGTGTATATACATACACAAGTATATATGTATAGGAATATTAGTCAGCCATAAAAAAGTCATTTGCAACAACATGGATGCATCTAGAGGGTATAATGCTAAGTGAAATAAGTCAGAGAAAGACAAATACCATATGATTTCACTCCTGTGTGTAATTTAAGAAACAAAACAAATAAGAGAGAAACAGATATACTGACTTAACTACAGAGAACAAACTGATGGTTATCAGAGGGGAGGTGAGTGGGGGATGGGCAAAATAGGTAAAAGGGATTAAGAGTATTTATCTTGATGAGCACTTAGTAATGTACAGATTATTGAATCATTGTACATCTTAAACTAATATAACCCTATATGTTAATTATACTTGAATTAAAAAAAAGGAAAAAAATGATGTCTCAAAGGTCCCTGGGTATAAAAAAAAAAGAGCCCTAAAACAGCTTAAATTATAATTATGCATCACCGTTTTCCCTTTAAAGCATTTTATTATCTCCCATTGTGTTCCTGAGGATAAATGTTCATGAAAATGTGACCCTGACACAAAGTCTTTTACTCAGGATGCTTGTCCCCTCACCTCCTTAGATAGTTTCATTCATCTTTCAGATCTTAGTT
Source organism: Martes martes (assembly GCF_963455335.1). Lineage (NCBI taxonomy): Eukaryota > Metazoa > Chordata > Mammalia > Carnivora > Mustelidae > Martes > Martes martes. The sequence goes on from NC_137899.1 coordinate 69,053,674, forward strand.
CAAGACTCAGTTCTTTAGGAATTCTTGGCCTCAACTTCCAATTTAGCCAGACTCAATTGTTACAGAACTGAGTTTCTTTCCTTTAGAGGACTTGCTTAGCTTTTAATTAAACGGAAGTTTGTGGTTATTTGCCTGATACCATCTCCCACACTAAAATACATGCTTCATTTCTTTATGGATCTTTGCTTTATTCTCATTGCTTGAAATAGTATTTGTGAAAGGTAGGTATTTAAAAATATTACTAGAATAAACTGAATAAATGGATGGAAAAATGTCTTCAAAAGTCAAGAAAGAGGAACTGAAAATAGAAAAATAGTATTTAATCTAGCAACATGGAACTCATGTGAAATTAGGAAGAGGTAGCTCAGGAAAGCATTTGTAATGGAAAAATGAATTGAAGGACATAGAACAACAAGTAGGAGATGAAAATGCAGTGATAGAGAATAGACAACTTGTTCAAGATACTTGGCTCTCAAAGAGATGGGATGAAACAGTGGAAGTATTCTTCCAAACCTAGTGCTTATTTCATGATCATTAGATAAGCAGAATCACCATTAGAGGATTACAAAGAGATTCTCCAAAACCTGAAAATAATTCAGAGACAGAAGTTAGACATGAGTGACATGGCATCCCATAGAGACAGCATTGTTTATGGATATATGGGCATTGCTTGTATGAAGAGGGGACCAACACAGAGAATGTAGTGCATCTGTTTTTGAATGATATCTGTCTTTTCCTTGTTAGGGTATCATTGAAATGGGCCTTTGAACATGATTCTATAGTGCAGAGAGGAAAATGTCTCTCAGTTAGCCTGCTGTGGTAAGAGGTCAGTTGATGTCAGAAGGTGCAGGGCTCAGAATAAGGTATTTTCGTCCTTCAGGCTGCTTAGTACAGGTGGAGCAAGTTCTCATATATCACATATCCCGTATCCTTGAGGATCCTGTGCATTGCTTTGATCAGGCTGCATTAGCACATGGAGGTAGTGTAGTGCCTCTGCAGACTGGATGAACATTCTTACCCTGTGTCTTACTAGCATCTCAGGGACTCCTGTCAATCAATCAGAGTTAGTTTCTAACTAGATCACCGCAAATTTCCCCTTAAGAAATAATTCCCAAATGTGATGTCCCGTTATACTTCAGAATCCAGGCGATTAAGACATCTTCTTGAATATTTTCCCTGTCTAATACGTAAGAAGTGGAACTGTCAAATTCCTCAAAAAATGGCTGCTTCTCTATCTCCAGCTTGGCTGAAAGGAAACTTTCAAGTTTTTCTTTAAACTGCTGTCACCTGTTGCGAGACAGCTTACCTCTTAGATGAAATCTCTAAGGCTTGGAGGACCAATTTAATGGTTGGAAACTTCCTTTGCCAAAGAAAAAGATCTTTCACTTTCAGGAGAAGGCCCAAGGGAGACAGCCATTGAGGATGAAGTCATTTTTAGGCTCAATGACTTACACTAATTGCCAGAGGCTTTGGTCGTAATATAAAGGAAGGGAGGGGCTTTTTAAAGTGTGAAGCTCCATCTCAATGCTAGTTAGTCTGCTGTAATCAAAATAAAGTCAGTTTCCACATTGACCCAATTTTCACCCAGTATGTATCTTTGACTAGTAAATTTCTATATCTAAAAGTAATCTTAAACACATGTAGATGTTAAATTGAGAAAACATCAACACAATGCCAAAGTTCCTGATGCAAAGAAAAAGTTCCTAAAAATCCTATGTCCTTAGTTAGTTCTTTCTCTTAGCGTCTGACAGTCACTTCTTTAAACCCTCTTTTCTTTTGCTAAAATTCCAGAAAATTCTTCATCTACTCAGGCTGAGTCAAATTGTCTCTTCTCTCCTTCCCCCAGCCCCTTTTTGGGCATCAACCCCACCAGTGGCTTTCCATACTTTGCAAAAAAAAAAAAAAAAAAAAAACCCAAAACAAAACAAAACAAAAAAACCCACGAAATGAAGTTGATTGTGTGTCTCTAAGATTTTCAAGTCAATCATCACTCTTACTCAAAACAATGAAGAAACAGAAATTGTGCAGGGATACAGAATTCTCTTTAGTAGACAAAGAGGAGAAGTGTGAATTCTTTATTTTCTTGTCACACAAGCTAATCCCCAGATTTCTCATTTCTCCAGCAAATGAATATATTGTATACCTATTGACTGTGAAGTTGCACTGGCCTCATTTGAATTCAAAGCTACTAATACTGGATATTTGACTTTGGGCAAGTCAGGCAATTTTCTCCTCTCTCAGTGGAGTTATTAATAGCTACCACACAGGGATGTTGAGAGGATTACATGGAAAATATAGGAAAAGGTTCTGTTGTAAATGGCACATAGTTAGCTTGCAACAAGAGCTGGTTCCCTTTGAATAGGGACAGTTGTGACAGTTGTAACTGGCACAGTGATAATTATTATGAGGATTGATTTTAACATACATTTGTTTGGGCAAAATTTGTCCAAAGAGATTATTCAACTTCTGCATTTGATCTTGAATTGTATAATGCTCATGCTGTAAATAGTTTAAAAACATTTAATATTCAAATACCAGGGGAAAAAACCATGGAGAGAATAGATTTTAAAATAATTTTTGGCACATTGCTTACTGCATGTATTTTATTTTAATAAAATAAAGTTTAATTTTATATTTAATAAAATATTTTTATTTTATAAAAATATTTTTATAAAAATTTATAAAAATAATATTTTATAAAATAATTTTATTTTTATAAAATAATATTTTTATAAAATATTCAAATTCATATATTTTATATTTAATAAAATATTTATTTTTTATATTTAATAAAATAAAGTGGACTGGGTATTTTACCGCCCCCCCAAGCCACTCAGGAGCCCCTGGACTGGGTATTTTAATGAGGTGTTTTCTCTTGTTTCATTACAGTTACTTACATTGAAAAAGAATCCCTTGAATGTGATCGATGCTAAAATCTCACTTTGAATGCTATTTAATATTCTCATGTTCTAAAATTAAAAATTACCTCTATTTCTACTGACCTTCATTTGCCCTTGCTTCCTTTAGTAGTTAATTGTAAAAGGGGGATTCTCATAAATGTGACATTACCATTAAGATTATTTCAAAACATTTGTATTAGTATTTACATTTGCTTCAAATGTAACAGTCAACTAATTTTGGTGTTTATCCCCAAGTAGAGCAGTTTCAGTAAACTTTGCATTGAGTGTGTTTATGTCTAAAAAACAACATCCTGAATCAGTTAAGGAGAGAAGGAATCTTAAGCCTTTGGAAGTCTTTTTACTGAACTGAAGAATTTACTTTCATTAAATCAGTGTTTTACTAGAATAACTAATTGAATGTATAACGCAGAAATTCTTTTAAATCAAGATGTTTGTGTTTTTCTCAAAGAATCATAGCTCATGTCATGGTAATTCTAAATTACATTGAATAATCAATTGGGGTCAGATGGATTGAATCAGTTTAATATATATTTCATTCAATAAGAACCAATGACATTCTTTCACTCAGAGATTTAGGGAATAAAGTTATTTGTTTATTAAACAAATAGCAAAAATACCTCAGAATAAATACAAGGAAACTAAAAAGTGATCTCTGGAATTGAAAATGGAAAGTCACTAATAACTTTTTCCTTCCTTCCTCCCTCCCTCCCTCCCTCCCTCCTTCTTTCCTTCCTTCTTTGTTTAGTTTCCTCCTTTTTGAATAATGTGAGGGACTAGCAGGAGTGGTTGGCTATCCATAGGAAGTTGAGGATGGGAAAGTAAGAGAAAACATATGCAGGCACCTCCTTGCAGATTATTCTCAGTGGTAGGTTTAGAAGGGCAGACAGACAGGAATATTGTATTAGAATGTCTTTTAATATGTTTATAGGCTAAAGGGAAGAAAGAAAAATTAATACTGGTTGATTCACACAGGTTAAACATCTGCCTGACATTTGACATATAGCTGGAGATACAATGGACTTAAACCTATTTCCCTTTGATTATAGGACTACATGGTAATCCACACTCCACAAACTCCTGTCCTGCCTATAAGTGAAGGACTGAGGGGAGAGAAAAAAGGGAAACTAGAGTAACACCTGCAGAAAAGTCTGGTGCCTGAATCAGGTATAGTAGTCCTAAAGGGATATACCTTTCTCAGGAATAGGAAAATGCAACAACAAAAAACTCCACCCCCTCCCCAAATTGGTAAATCTATAGATAAGATTGAAGAGGAAGCATTTTTTTGGCAGGTACTAGTGTAAACACAATATTTGTAAGCTCATACCACTCTTTTTTCAATTTATTCATTATTTACTATTTGTTATCCACTCTTTCCTACTTCAAAAATGGATTTTGATCAGCTTACAATGAAAGGTACAGTCACAGCATTTGCTTTTGTTCCTGTGACTTAGCCTCCTGAAATTCAGTGGGATTAAGTCACATGTCTTCTATCACTTGAGTCCCATAATCCATTTATCTATTCCTATTCTTTTGCAATACCATTATTGTAACCTTCTAGTAACTCTTAAAATTGGGCATTGCAATGCCCCAGGACATCCGTTAAACATCTTATCTTGATTTCCGCTCTGTTCATGATCTAAGGGTGGAGAGATCAAGCCCCAAGTCCAGCCCTGTGCTGGGTGTGGAGCATGCTTAGGATTCTCTCTCTCCCTCTCCCCTTCCCCTGCACACCCCCATCCCCACCTGTGCTCTCTATCTCTAAAAAGAAGTAAAAAAAACCCACAACTGGACATTGTGAGTCCTCCAACTTTGTACATCTTTTACTGTATTATATTGGCTATTCTAGGAACTTTTTCTTTCTTTCTTTTTTTTTTCTAAGATTTTATTTACTTATTTGACAGACAGAGATCACAAGTAGGCAGAGAGGCAGGCAGAGAGAGGAGGAAGCAGGCTCCCTGCTGAGCAGAGAGCTCAATGTGGAGCTGGATCCCAAGACCCTGGGATCATGACCTGAGCTGAAGGCAGAGGCTTTAACCCACTGAGCCACCCAGGCACCCCAGAACTTTGTCTTTCTATGTAAGCTTTAGAATTCATTTGTTGACATCTATAGAATAACTTCCTTATAGTTTAATGGGATTATGTTGAATATATAGATCAATTTCAGAAGAATTGACATGTTCCAAAAATATTGAGTCTTCAATCTGTGACCACAAAATATCTCTTCATTTATTTATGTCTTCTGGTTTTTTTTTCTTCAGTGTTTTGAGGTTTTCTGCATATAGATTCTGCATGTATTTTGTTAGATTTATACCTAAGTATTTTATTTTTTTGATGTGCTTTATTATATACAATAATATATAATATATTATATACTATATTGTATAATACAATAATATACAATATAATATATAACCATAAGTTGCAGCTTTGATGTGCTTGCTTTTTTAAAAAAAGTTCTGTGATGAGTTTTGTTCTTGTTAGAAGGAATGAATTCTGTGGAATATTCTATATAGACAATTATATCATCTGTAACTAGAGACAGTTTTATTTCTTCGATTTCAATCTGTATATCTCTTCTTTCTTTTTTTGTCTTCTTGTATTATTTTTTCCTTGTGTTATTTATTTATTTTTTTTTTTACTTCCAGTACAGTGTTTAATGGGAAGAGAGAGAAAAAACATTCTTCTCTTGTTCCTGATCTTAGGAAGAAAGTATACACATAATTTACTTTGTTAGCTGTAGGTTTTATGTAGATGTTCTTTATCAAATTGAAGAATTTCTCTTGATTCCTGGTTTTTATGTGGATTTTTATAATGAGTGGATATTAGGTTTTGTTAAATGCTTTTCTGAATGGATTGATGTGATTGTATGATTTTTCTGTTTATATTGATGTTATTAATTCTCAAATATTGAGCTAGCCTTACACCCTTTGAATAAGTTTGACACTTTTTTATACATCAACACATTCAATTTGATGATTTTTTTCTTGAGATTTTTTGTGTCTGTGTTCATGAGAGGTATTGGTCTGTAGTTTTCTTGTAAAGTCTTTATTTGTTTTGGTATTGGGGCAGTGCTATGCTTAGAGAAAGTGTTAGGAAGTGTCCCTTCTACATCTTTTTTTTGGAAGAGATTTGAGAGAATTGGTGCCATTTTTTCCTTAAATGTTCTTTAGACTTTACCAGTGAAATAATCTGGATCTGGTGATTTATTGGTTTGTAAATATATTGGTTATGATCAACTTCTTCATTAGATATAGAATTATTCAGGTAATTTGTTTCTTTTTGTGTGAATTTTGGTAGTTTGTGTCTTTCTAGGATTTGGTCCATTTTTAAATTTTCACATTTGTGTCCATAGAACTATTCATATTATTCTTTTATGGACTCAGCAGTGACGATCCCTTGCAATTCTCATATTAATAATTTGTGTCTTCTTTCTTTTTTTTTATTGGTTAGCCTGACTATAAGTTTATAGATCTTATGGTTCTTTTCAAAGAACTACCTGTAGGTTTTATTTGTTTTCTCTATTGTTTTCTCGTTTTCAGTTTTTTTTTTTTTAAGATTTTATTTATTTATTTGACAGAGAGAGATCAGGCAGAGAGGCAGGCAGAGAGAGGAGGAAGCAGGCTCCCCGCTGAGCAGAGAGCCCGATGCAGGACTTGATCCCAGGACCCCGAGATCATAACCCCAGCCGAAGGCAGCGGCTCAACCCACTGAGCCACCCAAGCGCCCCTTGTTTTCAGTTTTATGCTTAGTGTTCTAACTTCTCTTTTTTCCCTCTGCTTGCTTTAAACTGATAATCTTTTTCTAGTCTTTTAAAGTGGAAGCTTCAGTTATTGATTTTAAATCTTTTATATCATATGCAGTAAATGTTATACATGTTCCTCTAGGCACTGCACTGTTTTCACAGCATGAAAGTAATTTTAGTAAGTTGTATTTTCATTTTCATTTAGTCGAGAATATGTTTTAATTCCCTCTTGAGACATCTTATTGGATCCATGTGTTACTTAGAAATTTACCATTTAATTTCCAAATATTTGGTGATTTTCCAAGTAAGTTGCTGTTACTGATTTCTAGTTTAATACCATTGTAGTTGGAGGATATACTTTGTATTGTCCTTTTAATTTGTTAAGGTTGTTTTATGGCCCAGAATGTGGCCTATTTTGACGACTATTCCATATGAACTTGAGAAGAAGGAATATGCAGCTATTAATGAAGAGAGTATTCTAAAATTATTAGTTAGACCAAGATGGCTGATATTGCTGTTCAGGTCCATTCTCTCCTCCTTGATTTTCTACCTATTTGACATGTCAGTTACTGACAAGGAGGATGTTTGAATTACCATCTACAATAGTGGATTTGCCTAATTCTCTTTTCAGTTCTATTAGTTTTGCCTCACATATTTGGACGCTCTATCATTAGGTTCATACCCCTTTAGGATTATTATGCCTTCTTAGAGAATTAACCCATTTATCATTGTGTAATGATCCTGTTTATTGCTAGTAATTCTCTTTGTTCTGAGTTTATTTTATCTGAAACTAATACTGTTCTTCCATTTTTCTTTTGATGAGTCTTAGAATGAGTATTCTTATCCCTTCCTTTGCATTTATCCTATCAGAATCTTTATATTTGAATGCTTTTATTTTAGACAAAAAAGGTTTTTTTTTCACTCAATATGAAAATGTTTAGTGTTTCATTGGTGTATATAGAACATTTTAATTGAAAGTGATTATTGATATGTTTGGATTAACACTAACCATGTTTGTAAATATTCTTTATTTCTTTCGGAGATTTATTTTTGAAACTTCTTTCATTTATTTATTGTTGATATATCTCTTTGATTTTGTTATTGATTTATATAGTTGGCTGCTCCCATGTTAGGGGAATAGATATTTAAAATTGTTAGATCTTCTTGTTGGACAGACATTTTGAGTATGACGTAGTGTCCTTCCTCATCTCTTATTATAGTCTTCGGCTTAAAATCTAATTTATCTGATATAATGATTGCCACCCTAGCTTTCTTTTGGTGTCCATTAGCATGGTAAATTGTTTTCCACTCCCTTACCCTACATCTAGAGGTGTCTTTGGGTCTAAAATGAGTTTCTTGCAGACAACATATTGATGAGGGTTTTGTTTTGTTTTGTTTTGTTTTTAAATCCGTTCTGGTATGGATTTTTGTTTTGTTTTGTTTTTAAATCTGTTCTGATACCCTGCGTCTTTTGATTGGAGCATTTAGCCCATTTACATTCAAGGTAACTATTGAAAGATATGAATTTAGTGCCATTGTATTGCCTGTAATGTGACTGTTAGTGTATATTGACTTTGTTCCTTTCTGGTCTACTACTTTTAGGCCCTCTATTTGCTTATAGAGCCCCTTTCAATATTTCCTGTAGGGCTGGTTTGGTGTTTACAAATTCTTTTAATTTTTGCTTGTCCTGGAAGCTTTTAATCTCTCCTTCTATTTTCAATGATAGCCTAGCTGGATATAGTATTCTTGGCTGCATATTTTTCTCATTGAGAGCTCTGAATATATCATGCCAGTTCTTTCTGGCCTGCCAGGTCTCTGTGGATAAGTCTGCTGCCAATCTAATATTTCTACCATTGTATGTTATGGATTTCTTTTCCTGAGCTGCTTTCAGGACTTTTTCTTTGTCACTAAGACTAGTAAGTTTTACTATTAGATGACGGGGTATGGACCTATTTTTATTGATTTTGAGAGGGGTTCTCTGTGCCTCCTGGACTTTTGATGCTTGTTCCCTTTGCCATATTAGGGAAATTCTCTATTATAATTTGCTCCTATATGCCTTATGCACCTCTCTAGCTTTCTTCTTCTTCTGGAATTCCAATTATTCTAATATTGTTTCATCTTATGGTATCACTTATCTCTCAAATTCACCCCTCGTGGTCCGGTAGTTGTTTATCTCTCTTTTGTTCAGCGACTTTATTCCCCATCATTTTGTCTTGTATATCACTAATTCTCTCTTATGCCTCATTTATCCTAGCAGTAGGAGCCTCCATTCTTGTTGCATCTCATTAATTCCTTTTTTGATTTCAGCGGGTTAGATTTTAGTTATTTCTCCAGTAAGGGATTATATTCTCCAGACAGGGTTTCTCTAATATCCTCCATGCCTTTTTTGAGCCCAGTTAGCACCTTGAGAATCATCATTCTGAACTCTTGATCTGACATATTACCAATGTCTGTATTGATTAGGTCACTAACCGTTGGTACTGCCTCTTGTTCTTTTTTTTGTGGTGAGTTTTTCTGCCTTGTCTTTTTATCCAGATAAGAATATATTAATGAGAGACCAAAATACCAAAAGGTGGGGGCACCTGGGTGGCTCAGTGGGTTAAGGCCTCTGCCTTCGGCTCAGGTCATGATCCCAGGGTCCTGGGATCGAGCCCCACGTCGAGCTCTCTGATCAGTGGGGAGCCTGCTTCCTCCTCTCTCTCTCTCTGCCTGCCTCTCTGCCTACTTGTGATCTCTGTCTGTCAAATAAATAAAAAATGAAGTCTTTAAAAGAAAAAATACTAAAAGGTGGCAAAGACCCCAGAAAAATGTATGCTAACCAAATCAGAAGAGACCCGAAACTGGGGGGAGAAAAAAGGGGTAAAAAAAAATTAAAAAAAAAAGAAAAAAAAAATATATATATACATATATATGTTAGACTGGTGGATAGAATAGAACCATCCACTTGATTTTGGGGTTTTTTTTCGTCTCTTAGAAGAAACTACCTACCAAAATTTTAAAGAAATAAAAACTTATATACATATAAAAATAAGGGTAAACATGATGAAGGGATGGAATATGACTGTAAGGATGAAAATTTTAAAAAAATTCTAAAAAAGGAATTGATAAGTTGCTTGGAAAAAGAAAGAAGGAAAAAAAAGGAGGGGAGAGAATATACTCAGGCTGGAGACTAGAACAAAGCCCTATGGTAGATTTAGGGTATATTTTGATCTATTAGCAGAAATTGTATCCCAAAATTTTTTAGAAAAAAAAAAAAACAAACAAACAAACCCGGATGTATACAAAAAATTGGGTTAAATACAATGAAGGATAAAATATGACTATAATAATGAAGGTTTAAAAAGATTTTTTTAAAGAAAGGTATTGTAAGATAAACTAGTTAAAAAATGTTAAAAGAGGAATGAGGAAATAAAACATTAGAATAAAAAAATAAAAGTAAAAAAATTTATTTAACTTTGCAAGACTAAAAGATCATGGGGAGAAAGCCATGAATTCAGTGCATTTCTTTCCCCTATCTCTGGAGTTCCGCTGTTTTTCTTGATTTGTGAGCGTGGTCTTGGCTGGGTGTTCTTGGTGATCTTCTGGGGGAGGGGCCTGTTGTAGTGATTCTCCAATGTCTTTGCCTGATTTGGTATTGTACCACCCTTGCCAGGGGCCAGGCTAAGAAATCTGCTCAAGTTTGATCTTGGGAGTTTTTGTTCTCTGAACGCTTTCCATAGAGCTCTGGAGAATGGGAATAAAAATGGCGGCCTTCCAATCTCCAGCCTGGAGGAACCAAGAGCTCAGGGCCCCACTCCTCAGTGTGCCCTCATAGAAAAGGGGTCAGTCACTCCCGTCTCCCTGGTCTCCAGCCGTGCTCTGGGCTCGCTCAGCCTGTGACTACCCCATACACAAAGACAAAATGGATAAAAGACCTCAATGTGAGGCAGGAATCTATCAAAATCCTAGAGGAGAACATAGGCAGTAACCTCTTCGACATCAGCCACAGCAACTTCTTTCAAGATATATCTTCAGGGGCGCCTGGGTGGCTCAGTGGGTTAAGCCGCTGCCTTCAGCTCACTCAGGTCATGATCTCAGGGTCCTGGGATCGAGCCCCGCATCGGGCTCCTTGCTCAGTGGGGAGCCTGCTTCTCTCTCTGCCTCTGCCTGCCTCTCTGCCTGCTTGTGCTCTCTGTCTCTCTCTCTGTCAAATAAATAAATAAAATCTTTAAAAAAAAAAAAGATGTATCTCCAAAGGCAAAGGAAACAAAAGCGAAAATGAACTTTTGGGTCTTCATTAAGATCAAAAGCTTTTGCACAGCAAAGGAAACAGCCAACAAAACAAAGAGGCAACCCACGGAATGGGAGAAGATATTCGCAAATGACACTAGAGACGAAGGGCTGATATCCAAGATATATAACGAACTCCTCAAACTCAACACACACAAAACAGATAATCACATCAAAAAATGGGCAGAAGACATGAACAGACACTTCTCTAAAGAAGACATACAAATGGGTATCAGACACATGAAAAAATGTTCATCATCATTAGCCATCTGGGAAATTCAAATCAAAACTACATTGAGATACCACCTTACACCAATTAGACTGGCCAAAATTAACAAGACAGTAAACAACTTGTGCTGGAGAGGGTGTGGAGAAAGGCAAACCCTCTTACAGAGTTGGCGGGAGTGCAAGTTGGTGCAGCCACTTTGGAAAACAGTGTGGAGATTCCTTAAAAAATTAAAAATAGAGCTACCCTATGACCCTGCAATTACACTACTGGGTATTTACCCCAAGATACAGATGTAGTGAAAAGAAGGGCTATATGTACCCCAATGTTCATAGCAGCAATGGCCACAATCACCAAACTGGAAAAAGCCAAGATGCCCTTCAAGAGACTAATGGATAAGGAAGATATCCATATACACAATGGAATATTATGCCTCCATCAGAAAGCAACTTTTGTATCAACATGGACAGGACTGTAGGAGATTATGCTGAGTGAAATAAGTCAAGCAGAGAAAGTCAATTGTCATATGGTTTCAGTTACTTTTGGAGCATAAGGAATAACATGGAGGACATTAGCATAAGGAAAGGAAAGTGAATTGGGGTAAATCAGAGGGGAAGACGAATCATGAGAGGCTACAGACTCTGAGAAACAAACTGAGGGTTTTGGAAGCGAGGGGGCTGGGGCAATGGGTTAGCCTGGTGGTGGGTATTAAGGAGGGCATGCATTGCATGGACCACTGGGTATGGTGCATAAACAATGAATTTTGGAACACTGGGAAAAAAAAAAGAAAAGTTGATAAGAGTGTAGATTTTTAAAAAAATTTTTAAAAAGATTTTATTTATTTATTTGACAGAGATCACAAATAGGCAGAGAGGCAGGCAGAGAGAAAGGGGGAAGCAGGCTCCCCGCTGAGCAGAGAGCCCGATGTGGGGCTGGATCCCAGGACCCTGAGATCATGACCTGAGCTGAAGGTAGAGGCTTTAACCCACTGAGCCATCCAGGTGCCCCAAGAGTGTAGATTTTAAAAGTTCTCATCACGTGCAAACAGACACACAAGGTAACTGAGCTGATGGATGTATTAACTAACCTTATGGTAATCCTTTCACACTATTCTAATACCAAATTATCCTATTATACACCTTAAGCTATTCCAATATTCTAGGTCAATTATATCTCAGCAAAGCTAGAAAAAAAGAGTAAGAAAAATAAAATATTTTATTTTATTTTCATTTATTCCTTTCCCACTGTTCTTTTTTTCTTTATCTGTATCTGAGTTTCTGACTTAATTTTCCTTTTCTCTGAATAACTTCTTTGAATAGCTCTTACCAGGCAAGTCTGCTAGTGATAAATTCTCTGCCTTTGTTTGAGAGTCTTTATTTTTCCTTCACCTTTGGGGATAATTTTGCTCAGTACAGAATTATAGATTGATTTTTTTAACACTTGAAATATTTCACTCCACTGTCCCCATGCTTGCATGTTTTCAGACAAGTCTGCTGTAGTTCTTAAACTTACTTTTCTGTGTGTAATCCTCCCCCCCCTACTTCTTTTAAAGTGGTCCCTTTGTCTTTGGTGTTATATTGTTTGAGTATGATATATATAGGGTTTTTTTTGTTTGTTTTTGTTTGTTTGTTTGTTTACTTTCTGTCTGTTGGGTATTTGATTTTCCTGTATCTGTGGTTTGATGTGCATCATTAATTTTAGAAAGCTCTTAGCCATTGCTATCTCAAATATTTCTTCTGCTTTGTATGTTTTTCTTCTCTTACGGTTTTCCATATATTTATATGGTACATTTTTGAAGTTGTCCTCAAAGTTCTTGGATTTTTTTTTTTTTTTCATTTTTTCCCCTCTATTTCCATTTCAGCTTTGGATATTTCTATTGCTGTATTTTTAAGCTCATGTTTTTTTTTTCTATTTTTTTAAAATTTTTAAATTTTTTAATAAACATATAATGTATTATTAGCCCCGGGGGTACAGATCTATGAATCGCCAGGTTTACACACTTCACAGTACTCACCACAGCACATACCCTCCCCAGTGTCCATAACCCCACTACCGTCTCCCGACCCCCCTCCTCCCAGCAACCCTCAGTTTGTTTTGTGAGATTAGGAGACTCTTATAGTTTGTCTCCCTCCCGATCCCATCTTGTTTCATTTATTCCACGTTGCATCTCCACTTCCTCATATCAGGGAGATCATATGATAGTTGTTTTTCTCCGATTGACTTATTTCACTAAGCATAATACCCTCTAGTTACATCCATGTCATTGCAAATGGCAAGATTTCATTTCTTTGGCTGCATAGTGTTCCATTGTATATATATACCACATCTTCTGTATCCATTCATCTGTTGATGGACATCTAGGTTCTTTCCATAGTTTGGCTATTATGGACATTGCTGCTATAAACATTGGGGTGCACATGCCCCTTCGGATCACTACGTTTGTATCTTTAGGGTAAATATCCAGTAGTGCAATCGCTGGGTCATAGGGTAGCTCTATTTTCAACTTTTTGAGGAATCTCCATGCTGTTTTCCAGAGTGGTTGCACCAGCTTGCATTCCCACCAACAATGTAGAAGGGTTCCCCTTTCTCTGCATCCTCACCAACATCTGTCATTTCCTGACTTGTTAATTTTAGCCATTCTGGCTGGTGTGAGGTGGTATCTCATTGTGGTTTTGATTTGTATTTCTCTGATGCCGAGTGATGTGGAAGCTCACTGATTCTTTCCTCAGCCATTTCAAGTTTATTGATGAATCCATTAAAGATCTCTTTGCTTGTATATCATGTTTTTAAATTTTTTTTGGTTCCATATTTCCTTTTGATTATAAATTCAGATTCCCATACCTCTGCTTACAATATCCATCTGTTATTTTATGTTTGGTTTTTTTTCGTTAGAGCCCTTAACATGTTTATCATAGTTATTTTATATTCTTCATCTGATAATTCTCACATCTGTGTCATACCTGAATCTGTTTATGATGTTTGCTTTTTTTCCTACAGTCCATCTTTTTTCTCGTCTTTTGGTGTGTCTTTTAGTTTTTTGTTGAAATTTAAACATGTTGTTTTGGGTAGTAGGAGCTGAGATAAATAAACCTCTAGTGTGAAGATTTATGTTAATATGGGTTGGTGTTTGATGGTATTTAAAATTTGTTGTTGTTGTAGGTCCCAGATATTCCAAATTCCTCTAGTGTCCTTGGTTTTGTCTCTTCTTTTGCATCTTTTTCAGCTATAATCCTGTATGACTTTAGTATAGCCTATTGGTATAGTGATTAGCTATGGTGGAGAAGAAGTCCTTAATCATCTTATTCAATCTCAGTCTTTTAATGAGTCCATGTCTCTGGGCTGTGACCTTCACATGTTTTCCTTATATATAGTTTCCAGGTAATGATACCTGGTTTGAGAAGCCCACATCATCTTTCTTATACAATGTCTATGCAAGTAGTTATGCTGCCTCCAAACCATCCAGTTCATGTCATGTAAAGCAATAATAATAATAGGTAGAACTTTTTTAACTCTTATTCTGTATCAGGAACTGGTCTTAGAACCTTACATGTTTTAATTTATTTGTTCCCCATAAATAACCTATGTAGGGGTACTATAACCATCTGCATTTTGTAGTTGAGAATACCAAGAGGATACCAAGAGACAGTTAAGTAATTTGCTCTGGATCAGTAATGAATAATTGGCAGATCAGGAGTGAGTCATTGAGAAGACTACACCCTGAGGAATTAGAAATTTGGGTGGCTGGATCATGGAAAAATGAGCCTTTGTTTTGCCAGATAAAAGCATGATTTTAATTTGTTATTATTTTCTCATGCCCTCATGAAAGGGCATGGATAGCACAGTGTTTTTACAACCACTTAGTATATTGTTTACCAGCTATTTGTGTGATTGCTAGCTGACAGAAGTCAGTACTTGTTACTTGTGAATGTTTTCTTTTCTTCAGTGATCCCCAAATTTGTTGTTCTCCAGTACCAATTATTAAAGTGTAATCCAGACTTCACTATTAAAGGAATTCGCTAGATGAATCTGTAAATCTGATGAAATTTTATTTCATTTTCTGTGCAGTCTGGTGGAGGAAATTAAGCATTTAATTCAGTGACTTGTAAGGACATAGTCTGAGCTTCACTGATTTATTTGCCATTTTTCCTTTAGTGTGGACTTTGAAAATGTAGTTATAACTATTATATTTCCAATAAAATAGGAAACTGAATTTTTGCTATGGAATAGTGGCATATATTTGAGCTAGTTTCTTTTTAAATGTTCCTTATATTTCATATTTAAAATTGTTTATACATTGTACCCTGTTTTATGTATTTATTGACATGATCAAATATATTCTACGTTTAGGCTAAAATGTTGAGACATCTGGCTGCCAGATATTTCATCTTGTTTGTATTTATTGGTCCATATTATATAAATTTCAACATTTTGTGGAATATCAACAGGGTAAAAGAACCAAGGAGAAAGACACAAAGGGTGTCTTCTATTAGCTTAAACTGTGAATTTACCAGATAGCTTTATTTTTTTTTAAGCTTCTGAATAAGGCTTAGATAAGAGAATTTATTCCATTAAAAATGTATTTTTATGAATATGGTCAATTTGGTCAAATAGTTGGGCTCCTTGGTCAGCTGATATGAATAAACAGTCATTTTTAGGTAAATATGATGGTATGTAATATCACAGGGTATCCACTTTATGCCTCAAACATATAGAATATATAGCTGAATAAATCAAATGCTAGCTAAGCTTGAAATCAAGAATGGAAGCATCCACAGCATTTGAAATGAAGCAGAAAAGCGAAGGAAGAAGACTGAATAGACACTAAGCCAAGATGCCCATAGGGAAGTTCGAACCAGATACAGGCTTTAATTAAAGACCTCTATACTCCTGTTATATGATAATAATCCTGAGCACTGATTCGAGAAGTATACAAAGCAGGAGTTGAGTTGCCATGAGAAGGCCAAGAACCACAAAGGCATGTACTGTGAAATGTAACCCACCAAAAACTCCGTCTCAGCTGTCACAGGGAAATAGCAAAGGAATTTTCTGTCTACCATCTCTTTGAGCTCTATCCTCCCAATTTCATCCTTGTAAATCTTTGTTCTACTTGAAAGGTGGATAAACGGCCTTCTCCTGCTTCAAGGTCTTTGGATCTAATCTATTGTTCCCTCCACTTTGTATGTTCTTCCAGAAGAGCCATTGGTCTCATCACTTTTCTTTGATCAGGTCATTGGTCAAAGATCATTTTGCCAGAGGCCTTTCCTTACCAGTATATATAAAATAGTGTCTGTCCTTCTCCAACCAAGAACACAGTCTGTCCCCTTTACCCTACTTTAGAGTTCATTATAGCATTCATCATCATTTAAAAGATGTTAAATTCATTTGTTTACTATCAGTCTTTCTCTAGTAGAATTATATGCTCTGCTTACAGGGACAAGTTTTAACTCTTAGAACTTAGAAAATCATCTGGCCTGCAGAAGATGCTCAGTAGTAGTTGTTATTAAGAATGTGAGGGAGGGAGGGAGGGACAAAGGGAGGGGTGGGGAGGAAGCAAGAAAATAAAGACATGCCTACAAACAGGTAAAGCAGATAAAACTTTGCGCCTCTCTAAAAATAAAAGTGACACTGACATCATAGTTTGGAAGTTATTGCTCACTGTCCTCATAACAAGCTATTCTCATTTAAGAAAAAAATTGCTGACATTATGAAGTCATCAGTGATATTTTGTGAGGGAGCAGAGATGTGCATTTGATATTACAAAGAACTAAGTCTGAATGCGTTGAAATGCCAGTTCAGTAATTGTCAGTCTATTACTTCCCTATAATCTGAGATCTAATTTATGGCAGGAACCTTTAATTCTTCTCAATCCTGCTTGTGTATGGGACATTTGTCAAGATTGTGCTACTACAAAGATACCAAAGAATTTATACCCACATTTCTTTCTCAGTTCATAATCTTTCTTCATGTTTTGTATATTCTAGTCATCTTCACCAATAGATAAAATGCTTACAAACTTTGTTCATTATGTGTCGGATGTCAAGTGGATTTTTGAATAAGATGAAAGGGCAGATATGATCCAGTGGCTATGTTCCATCAGCAGAACTTTCCATGTTATATAGGAAAAATACCAACATTCTAAATCTTTTATTGCCCTTTCATGATTTTGATGTGTAACTTTCTGCTACTCATGTTAGAAATGGTTGATTCCTATCTAAAAGCTTTAATTTCTTACAATATATGTTGTAAACCTTCATCTAAATCTTGAAAGATGTATAATACTGTGACTTCTTTGGATCAATCCTAAGGGAAAATCTAAAAATCACAACTTTTATCATGTTACCTCCTGACTTTTAAGCAATATCTATCAGAGTTGCCCTTGGTTATGAATAACGAAATCTACAGGGCAAACATGAATGACAGTAAAGAGAAAACAGGGTCAAAATGGTCAAAGATTTGTCAGATTGAAGGAGAAGATGTTTTAAGAAAGGTGAAAAAAAGTTTCTTTGAGAGACCTAGAAATGGAATCTAACATTCTTAAAACATTTTATTTATTAACTCAGTTTAATAAATAAATTTGATTGGATTTGATTCTTTGAGGCAACCTCTCTACACTCCTGTCTTGAATCAAGAAGACTAGCTTAAAGTATAGTGTGGTTCCTTATACATCATTGTAGGGTTTATATTGTTTTAATCATTCATTCTTTCAGTAATCATTTGTTCTTTGTGAATGCATGCATAAGCATTTAAGTTGTGGGGGGAAATCAATCCCACTTAGTGAACTGATTTGGCATACTACTCTTGTGATCCACATTTATCAGCTTGGGGTTTGAACATCTGGGTAGGCTGAGTTAACAACTAGGAAAGTTAAGACATTCCTCTCTCTTTGCTTTTTGTAATAATTCACAGGAGAATAAGGTAGTCATTTCAGTAATTTTTGTTTATTTGTGTGTGGAAGTAGCAGTTTGGGAATGGTGGATAACTGTGACCATACCTGGATAGTTCCCCAGTGTGAAAGTAGCAGGAAGAGAGCTGGAAGGAAGGCAGAAAGAACCCCTGTTTCCTTAACCTCCCAGAGGAGTGTTTGATTGGCTAAAAATTTAATTCATTGGCTTGATATAATTATAATTCAAGCCAATCTATAAAAACTGTTTACATTTTAATGTTGATGGAGCTCTAAAATTAGTATTATTTATAGAAGACATAACTATAATTAATACATGTTAAATTGCCTCTTTATTATTATCTTAACCAAAAGTCTCACTTGGATGCATTTTGCTCCTTTATATTGAGCAACATATGATAGAATGAACCCTTTAAAAGATTCTTTCTGGACATGATTTAATATAGAGTTTGCTGTGAATCATTAACGATGGTGGTATGATGATAGCACTTATTTTTATATACTTTTTAAACTTAAGTAGTCTGTCGATACAGAGGAATAAATTATTTATTAATATATAGTAGGATCCAGAGAAAGAAAGGTTGAAGAAAGGAAATATTACTCACTTTTATTTATTTTATTTATTTATTTATTTATTTGTCAGAGAGAGAGAGGAGCGAGAGTGAGCACAAGCAGACAGAGTGGCAGGCAGAGGGAGAAGCAGGCTCCCTGCTGAGCAAGGAGCCCGATGTGGGACTCGATCCCAGGACGCTGGGATCATGACCTGAGCCGAAGGCAGCTGCTTAACCAACCGAGCCACCCAGGCGTCCCAATATTACTCACTTTTAAAATGAATTATTATGTTATGGTTTTGATTATAGTGCACTGCTAATTTCTGCAAGAGGAGAATAAAAGCTTAAAATTTAATATCTATGGAGACATAATATAGTTGGGCAAATTGTTGGCCATATGATATTGGGAATCTGTGGTTAAGTTGTAATTTTGTTTACTCAATTATAAGAGAAACTCTCTTTGAAAGAAAAAGGCCTAAAGATTAAATAGAGATTTTGATTAAGCTAGAGATTTGATGATAATTAGACATAATATAAAGATCACAAGGTCAAGTAGAAAGTTATTTTCTAGAATTTCTATAGATTATCTAAATACACAGCCACAAGCAATTTTTCCAGATGTGAGGAGAAAATTTCTGGAATAAAAAATGAGTCTTTAGATTATATCTGTTTATTCTTCACGGGGGTCATATTTTTTCTTAACTTGGAGAGAAAGTAGAAGTTCGCTCTTTCTTGTCCTTTCTGTATTCTCCAGACTGGACTCTCTGTATTTTAGGGGATTCAAAAGTCCCTGATATATAGTCTTCTTCTCTCTCTGATGTAAGCACAGCAGGACTTGAGCTGGGAAGAAAGTCATTGAAATCTGGCTTATGAAGGTATGAAATATGCAATTCTAAGGAGTAAAACTAAATGGGTTCCAGGAAGTGAGGAAAATTGAGAAATGAGGGAGAGTCACATGAATCATACATTGAAAGCCTGGGAGCATCTGTGTAAAGCACTCCCCTTGCACTACCAAGTTTCCCAGCAGGCATGGAGAGTGAGGGGCATTGTTAGTGTAATAGTGCAAGGATGCATGACCAGAAACACCAGGCCAGATACCAAGTCCAGTTCTGTCAGGCTTGAGAACAGTACAGAAATCCCTTCCCAGAGAATAGCTTGAGCTTAAATCATTGTTTCAAGAAAAAGCCTGAGGTGTTCACTGGAACAGACAGGAAAGGAGAAATTCCTCCTCCCTGACATGCAGTTGTAGCTTCCTAATTGACCAACTACGGTGTGATAGGATGTATTTACCCACAGAGAATAACTGAGATAGAGAAAAAATAAATTCTAGTCCCCTAACTCTCCTTCTCTAGAAGTAGAGAACCTACTATGAAGATTAAAATGTACTTTTGCTATTATAGACCAGAAAGATGGAGTGATAGGGTTGGAGCAATAATTTCTTACTGTAAATCTGAGTCACTGATCAGAATTCACCCAATTCTCTCAGTTACAGAGAGCAAGATAATCAGTGAAAAATTGTAGAGATGTCAGTGATAGGAATTTGATGACAGTGGATAAAAGAAAGTATTCTCTCTCAGATGGAAAAAATTTGGATGCCGATAGTCCATGTCTAGGATGGTGATTCAACAGTGTTATTAGGGTTCTGTCCTGCTTCTGAGTTTAATTTTCTTCATGTTTAGTCTATGGCTTCCATTTCTGAGGTTTTCCTAGGCCCAACATAGTTTCTGATGCTCTAGCCAACATGGTTCGGTTCTGAGTAACATGCAGGGTGAAGATGGAAGGAGAAGAGGTCGGATACCTCAGGGGAGTCAGTTCCCTTTAAGGAGCATTCTCAGGATCCCCACTCATATGCTGTAAGTATGTAAGAACTTAGTAATGTGGACATACCCAGTGGGAGGCTAAGAAATTGATTTTGGCTAAAGATCTCTCCTGAACAAAAGGTAGGATTCTTCTGTGAAAGAAGGGGTAACTAGTATGCACCTAGAAGCTCTGCACAGAAAGTAAGATGACCACAAGGAATAAAATGTGTGCAGGGCTTGAAGTAACTAGCAGAGCATCAAGAGGGTGTCTATATAAATCAAGGCCAGAAAAATCCTAATTCATTCTTCCTTCTTCCCTTCCCTCTTTCCTTCCTTCTTTCTTTGCTGAGATTTATTTCTTTTTTTCAGAGAAAGAGAGTGTGTGTGAGCAGTGGGAGGGGCAGAGAGAGAGAGATTAGCAGACTCCCTGCTGAAGTGAGGAGTCCCTGAGATCAGGACCCTAGCTGAAATCCACAGTGAGATGCTTAGCCAACTGAGCCACCGACGTGCCCCATTTTGGTTCTGTCATGTCAGACATCAAGAATTCTGTATGAGAGGGGTGCCTGGGTGGCTCAGTGGGTTAAAGCCTCTGCCTTCGGCCCAGGTCATGATCCTAGGGTCCTGGGATCGAGCCCCACATTGGGCTCTCTGCTCCACGGGGAGCCTGCTTCCTCCTCTCTCTCTGCCTTGTCTTTCTGCCTACTTGTGATCTCTGTCTATCAAATAAATAAATAAAAAATCTTAAAAAAAAAAAAAAGATTCTCTCTCTCCTTCTGCCTCTCCCCAACTCTAAATGCATACATGCATACATACATATAAAGAAAATAAACTCATAAAAAAAAAAGAATTCTGTATGAGAAAGACAAAATGTAAATAAATAGGGAGGCAATGAACTATCATTAAAATCCAGCTGGGGATTAAAGCAGACTTCCTTTCTGGACTTCATGATTTTAGTCTTCTTCCTTAAGGAAAATATATTTTCTACATGGTTAAAAACCAAAGACTTTTGGAAGATTGGCCAGGAAAGAATGATAATAAAAGGAAGTTCAGCTACAGGGCTTAAAAAATACTCATTTTTTTCCTATTTCTTTGATACAGTAGTCAATGAGTCAATGATATGTCCTGTCAAGTCTAGTTATTTAATTGTCATGACAGTGAGTTTCTTCATATTTTAAAGAGCAGTGGTTAAAAACATGACTGATATCATTTGAGGAGCATAATACTGGGTTTAACAATGCTGGTTGATGAGCCTGTTTTAGAGATTGGGAGACAGCACAGCTGTGATTTGGTCCAGGACTTGTTAGTGAGCAAAACTTCAAGGTGGCTCCATTGCCATTACGGAGAGTTTTCCCTTCTTGGTTATTGGATTTGGAGGGGTGGGGTGGGGTGGTCATTGAGGAGAGAGAATAGATCATTGTGGTAGAGTAGACACATGAAAAGAGTAAAAAGAAACATTAGAAAATCTGTCTTCATAGGAATACTGTAATTTGTTTTACTCAAAGGAGCATGAACCAGTAATAGCCTGAACAATTTGCAAACCACGTACCTTAGTAAACACCTGTTATTCCATTATAATTTTTATTGCTTATGCTTGCTTTTTGCCTAGCGGTCCTCATTTATTCAAAAGCCTTTTTAGTTGGATGAGTTTTAAAGTATTTATATCAGTGAAGTGGTAAAAAGTAAAAGTTGCCCATTAAAAAAAGTATTTGGATTTGGCTCATTTTCTTGTCTTAAATAGTTATTTGTTTTTCTTATTCTTTGCCAATTACTGTTTTTTTTTTTTTTACTTCTGGGCTTACTGAAGAAAGTCAGTAGTTTCCTGTGACTTCTTGATAGATCTGCTGTAATTATTGGCACATTCAGTCACAGAGAACAGTCATTAATTTCATGTTATCATCATTACACATATAGTCTATTCTACATTATTTGTTTATTATTTCCCCTGACTTCCTCCCCCTATCAAAGGGAAGGGCAGATTCTTAAGTTAAAATAGTGTTTCCTGATCAAAAGCATAGGGCTTTATATGGTTGGTTTGCTAAAATAGTTGTTTTGGCTTTTTATTTCATTCCCAGGTTATTGGGTAAATAGAAACTAAACTTTCCTATCAGTTTATACTTGCCATAATTTCAGAAGGTTATGCATTTGAAAGCATGAGCTGTATTTCTCTGAGTCCAAAAATATATATTTTTAGTAGAAATGGAATAAACAAATTCCGGAGTACAGAAGAACTGTTATTAAATGTTCCTATTACTATAGAATTAAAAAGCTGTTGTAGATTAGCAATGCAGGTTATTTTTAAAATGAACTTTACTCTTAATTAGTCAAAGAGATCCATAATTATAAAGCTAATACATTTATAAAATAAGTTGCCTCAGCTTATTGATCAGCTTACATAATCATTTTAGAAATATGTTCACAGGGAAACAATTAGCTTTCCTTACCCAAAATAGATATTCCCTTCTCTTAAAATGTCTTTAGAAGGACATTCAAATTCTAAATTCTCCATACTTGCTCTTGTCTATATTTCGTAGTTTATTTCTTTCTAACAAGTATATGATTTAGAGAGAATTCATTTCTACAACACTTAAAACTCAATCAAAACATTTTCCTGAGCTATTTAGATAAAGCAAAAATATATATTTTCAGACTAATGCAAATAATTATTCTAATTTTCACTTCATTTTGTGTATACCTACCCTTTTCATAGACTTTTTTGACTGAATTTGTTTGATTCTACTCCCTGCTGGTTACAGTTGACCCTTGGACAACAAGGGTTTGAACTGCATGGGTCCACTTATATGCAGATTTTTTACAATACCGTACTGTAAATGTATTTTCTTTGTGATTTTCTTAATAAGATTTTTCCCTAGTTTACTTCACTGTAAGAATACAATATATAATTCATATAGCATACAAAAAATATGTGTTAATTGGCTGTTTGTTATGTATAAAGCTTCTAGTCACCAGTAGGCTATTAGTATTATGTACTGGGAGAGTAAGAAGTTGTACATGAATTTTTGACTGTATGTGGGTCATTGCCCTGAATCCCGTGTTGTTCTAGGGTCAACTGTTTTTTCAATTTTCACAACATTATCCAAGATTTAAGAAAGTATAGGAAGAAAGAGTGTAGGTAATGAGTAAACTGGGGAGTATAGCTAATGAATATGATGACTACATAAATAACTGTCAAAACATGGATAGTGGAGTTCCTGGGTGACTCAGTCATTAAGACTCTGCCTTTGGCTTAGGTCTTGATCCCAGGGTCCTGGCATTGAGCCCTGCATCTGGCTCCCTGCTCAGTGGGAAGCCTGCTTCTCCCTCTCCCACTCCCCCTGCTTGTGTTCCCTCTCTTCCTGTGTCTCTCTCTGTCAAATAAATAAATAAAATCTTAAAAAAAGAAAAAATAAACATGGATATTGCTGAAAATGAAAGGAGTTACTAACCAGGCCAGACACAGGGATAACTATACAAAATAACTGGGCAGAGAGAGACAAATATTCATGCTAGTGATAAATAATTCACCACAAACACAGATCCTGTAAATTTATTGCAAAATGTACTAGCTTAAAGTTCCCATATTCTAATGAATATATTTTTACTTTTTTGGGGGGGAACTTTTGTCAGTATTTCATTTAGTTGCACTTATTCAGTTCTGGGATGGGAGCTAGGTTGCTGGGGTTCAACACTGAAGGAAACACACCCCATCAGGTCAGTTTTCTGAGCATTCATCTCAGGCTTTCTTGTTTAATAGTCATATTAACATTTTATGGCATTTCAAATGTTTTAGAATGTAGCACACGTAAACTGTAACTAAGCTGTCCTATTTAGGTAGAACTTCGTAGTAAAACTGATATTAAAAATAACAGAATTTAAAGGAGAATCAATGCTTTCAAATGCCTGATGTTTTTCAACTAATTTCTTTTAGAGCTTATCTTCAGAGAAGAACTAGTAAAGTGTAGGAACATCTTTTTTTTTTTTTTCTTTAAAGATTTTATTTATTTATTTGACAGAGAGACAGAGATCACAAGTAGGCGGAGAGGCAGGCAGAGAGAGAGGGGGAAGCAGGCTCCCCGCCAAGCAGAAAGCCCGATGCGGGGCTCCATCCCAGGACCCTGAGACCATGTCCTGAGCCGAAGACAGAGGCCCCAACCCACTGAGCCACCCAGGCGCCCCAGTGTAGGAACATCTTTAAAGAGAAAACAAGTAATAGATGAATAAAGTCATTAATCTGTGGGAATCTTTGAAAAACAAAATGCTTATCATAGCAAGTAGTTAAAGAAAAAAAATGTAACTGGACAGTGATAGAAATGTAAGAGACAGAAATTAGAAAACAAAAAACAGTTGACATTATTATAATTAAGTTTCCTTAAAATGAGTTGAAAGAGATTTTTGGAGCATCTGCAACTTCTCTTCCACAGAATCCCTTCATATAATATTCTACGTGGTTCCTAATGCATGCTGAATTGGCAGGAATGATCATTCCCAAATCTGTGTTTACCATTGGTAATGAACACATCTATTCAAATTCCCCTTCCATATTTGATCAGTAATATTGGTGTTGCCTCAGTAATAGAAGTTTCTTATAAAACAAACAAACAACAACAACTTTACCAACTGTTGAACTGAGTCGAAAACACAGCAATGCCATGTTTTGTTGTGGAGACGTCAGTTTTGGTCCCAGATCAGTTACTGATTGGCAGTGGTTACTTAATCTAAATAACTTGTCCTCTTTGGACTTAATTATATGTGTGAGCAGATTGTCAAGAGTCTCTAAAATGTCTTCACTTAAAATGTTTGATGAGTGTTTTATTTTCATACTGTAATAGAATTTCTCAACTTCGTTCTCTGTTTTGTTGTTGTTGTTTAAGTAGGCCAATGTGGGGCAGTCAAAAGTCTGGAGGCTAACCCACTGAGCCACCCTCACGCCCCATTTTTCTCATTATTATGTTTTCCATCCCTGGCTTTCTAATTTTCTTTTCTTTTCCTTCAGAGAGAAGCTTTTGAAGGAATAGATTTCATGCATTTTTCCATATCTAAAACTCTGACTTACTAATATCTCAACTCTCTGATATGGCTTTTCTCTTACCATTTAACAGATTAATTATTATGTTTTAGGTCACCAGAGACCTTTGTGTTACTAACCCACGATGAGCATATGAATTCTTATCTCACTTAACCTCTTTGCAGGACATGACCTTTTGGGGCACTTTTTTGTATTTTGAAGTTCTCTCCGTCATGGTCTTTCATGATAACTTCGTTTTATTTATTTATTTATTTTTAACTTCCCTAGCCACTCTGTCTTTTTTTCTCTACCCTCTTTCTTTAATACTGGTATTCCATAAACCCTTGTTCAACCTTTCTTTAACTGTACTTAAAGCTATAAAATTTCATCCATATCCATAAGTTCAATTTCCACTTATTCTTATGTTCATAAATCTCTATCATAAGACCAAATCTTTTTTTGATTCTGTTTTACCACATATACAGCAGACATTCATCTGAATATCCAACAGCTATCTCAGATTCAACCAACGTAAACCAAACCAAACCAAACCAAACCGCTTTAGCTTTCCAACACAAATATGTTCTTCCCAGAGTATCCCTTATCCCTGCATGTGGTACTAGCTGCCTGAGTCTTAACCTTCTATCAATTTTATCTACTTAAAAAAAATTCTCAATTGTTCTTTTCCTTTCATGTTCATTATAATTACTATGGGCTAGCCTTATATTCCTTGTATTTATGTGTTAATAATACAATAGCCTATTGACTAGTCTCATGTTCTTCACCCTCGGTCACCTTCTAAAATGTTGGCATAGCTATAACTCTGTGAAACAGTGAAATTATTTTAGCTCTTGTCTGCTTGGAATCCTTCAGTGTCTTTTCTTGGCCCTTAAGATAAAGCCAGAATTACTCAACGTGGAATAAGAAAATTTCCAAAATTGGCTCCTGTCCATCTATTCTCATTATCCCGCTACATAGCACTCTGTAATTATTTACATATTTATTTCTTCTTTTGAATTATGAGTCCATTGATGATGAGGTCTATGAAATACCTCCTGAGCGCTAACTCCTAGGAATGTGTTCCCCATCTGAAATATGTTCAA
The DNA here is from genome assembly GCF_963455335.1 of Martes martes. Lineage (NCBI taxonomy): Eukaryota > Metazoa > Chordata > Mammalia > Carnivora > Mustelidae > Martes > Martes martes. The sequence goes on from NC_137899.1 coordinate 69,080,188, forward strand.
GAGGTGTTAATTATTTAATTAAAGGGTAGATTATTAAGGTTAATCAAAGTAAAAATAGGATTAATATCTTCTCAAAGTTATACAGACTAATACCTCTATGAAAGAATTAGAAACCTAAGTTCTAATCTTTTTTTTTTTTTTTTTAATTTATTTGTTAGAGCGAGCGAGCGAGCAAGCACAGGCAGAGAGTGGTAGGCAGAGGCAGACGGAGAAGCAGGCTCCCTGCCGAGCAAGGAGCCCGATGTGGGACTCGATCCCAGGACGCTGGGATCATGACCTGAGCCCAAGGCAGCCGCTTAACCAACTGAGCCACCCAGGCGTCCCTTAAGTTCTAATCTTTCATCTTTTATTAATTAGTTCACCAAATCACATAACTTTCCTGGTCCTCAGTTTCTTACCTAGAAATTGATTTTGTAGTGTTAGGTGATTTCTTCAGTCTCTTCTAGCTTTGACTTTCTATGCAACCTGTACTGTTCCATGGTCGTAATTTAATGAGACACATTAACTTTTCAGGCCTCTAAGGAACCATTTCCTTAACACTCAAACATAGTGTTTCACCCTAGTTTCTGTTCTCTATCTAAGTATGTTTTGCCCCAGGGAAAACAGACTCAGAGTGCTGTGATGGCAGAGAATAGTTTCTCATTTCCATTGGTTTTATATAACGGGGAAAAAATGGTGTCATAACTTCGGTGGATTTATTTCCTGCTAACTTTAAAAGCTAAGAAATGCTTGAAAATATATCCTCAATGTCACTGATTAGAACGTCCTGTGGAGACAAATTAATTTTCTCTAAATGACATTTGAAAACTTGCTAAGGGCAAAGAACAGGAGAATATGGATATCCAGTGAGTCATTTTATAATTTCAGGATGAAGCTGACCACCTTGTATGATAAGTTTTTGTGGAGCAAACAGGACAAGGTGAGTTTTCCCCAGCTATGAGCAAAGTGCCTATTACTAATTTAGAGAAGGGAGGGATAACAGTCTGGAAAATTATAGGCGCATTTAAATAACTAAATGTGCTATAAAGATATATGCCAAGATTTTGGCGACAAGACTTGGAAGAGTTATGGGTAAATTAATACACAGGGACCAAGTTGGATTTATGAGGCATGAAATAATTACAGGCAGTATGAAGAAGAGTTTTATATTAATGTAAATTGATAGTGATACTCAGACTCTGGTGTTTGCAAATTCTGTTAATATCCAGGAAGTGTGTAATAGAATGGAATAGAAATAGCTAAAGCTAATATTAAATCATGTAAGTTTGTAAGTCTTGTTTTTTGAAGAAGATATTATTATTATAGCAAAGTAGACTCTATATTTATGGTACCAAATGCCCAACATAGAAAATCAAGATAATCAATGGAATGCTGTCTAATTGGAAAGACATAGATGTATGATTGAGATAACTTTTTTCCCCTTGTAAATTGGCTACATGTTGAAAGTCATTTTAAAATAACTTGTGCTTATCTTACTCTTTTTCTTATTTTAATTTTTGTGATTAGAAAATGGCTTAAATCATCAGTATGATACATTTTAAATAATACATTCTCAGTCACAGGGATTTGAACTAATTTAGGAGTTGCAAATTTAAAATGCTGATGGTAGTGTATTCTCACCAAGTCTAAAGAATATTTGAGGGAGATGCATGTAATCCTTTTGACTGAAAAAATTAACATTTAAAATTTTATAGAACTAAAAAATGTTTCAAACATATCTATTACCAGCAGAGTAGTGGTTTAGACACTCAGAAGAGCTCTCCTCCTACAAAACAACTAAAACTTATATTGAAAATGCATTGTTGAGTTTCAAGAAATAAGTGAAATCTTCGAGGGCCCAAACAAGCAAACAGCAAAGCTATGTGTTGAAACCGCAGCAGGGGGTTGTCTGGGTGGCTTGGTTGTTAGGCATCTGCTTTGGGCTCAGTTCATGATCCCTGGGTCCTGGGATAGAGCCCTGCATTAGGCTCCCTGCTCAGTGGGGGAGCCTGCTTCTCCCTCTCCCATTCCCCCTGCTTGTGTTCTTTCTCTTGCTGTGTCTCTCTCTGTCGAATAAATAAATAAAATCTTAAACAAACAAACAAACCAACCAACCTTAGCAGGAAGCAGTGTTGAATAAGTTAACCTGAGAGCTGAGTTGGTCCAAATGGTAAATACCCATGTTAACCCTGAGATTAAGTGCTGTTGAGAGAGTATATCACAGTGTGCAGGAGCCTAACCAGGAGGTTCAAGAGCCCCAAGTAGTTACCGGAACTTCTTGGGTCATAGCAGAAGCAAACAGAAACCCTTTATAGTTTAAAGTATCTCACTTTTAGGCCCTTAGAATTCCCACAGAGTAAGATCAAGAAAAGAAATGCTCATAATCAGATATCACAAAATGGAAGGAAAGAAGACACAGGGGTAAGCATCAGCATAAAAGAGAAACACTTCAAATGCTTTTAAAAAGTGTTTTTAAGAAGTATAATTGATATTCTTAAAAAAGGAGAGAAAATGGAGTTACATAAAATACTCAGTTAAAAGCACAAAGGCAGAAAAAGTATGGAAGACAAAAGAAGGAAAAAGTCCAAGATGAAAAAATTAACAAATAATTGTAGATACTAATCCAACTATATCAATAATCACTTTAAATATTAATGGTCTGTATGCAACAATTAAAAAGATGGGTAGTCAAAGCTGATCAAAGAATAAGATCCCAATATATATTCTCTACAAGAAACTCAATTTGAATAAAAAGACATATTAGATTAATAGTAAACAGATACTAAAAGATATACCACGCTGACACTAATCAAAAGAGTGAGCATCTATATTAATTTCAGCAAGAGCAGATTTCAGAGCAAGAAAAGTTATCAGGGATAAAGAAGTAATTACATAATGATAAAGAGGTCAATACTCCAAGAAGACATAACAATCCTTAATAAATATGTATTTAACAGTAGTGTATCAAAATATGTGAAGCAGGGGCACCTGGGTGGCTCAGTGGATTAAAGCCTCTGCCTTCGGCTCAGGTCGTGATCCCAGGGTCCTGGGATCGAGCCCCGCATCGGGCTCTCTGCTTAGCGGGAAGCCTGCTTCCTCCTCTCTCTCTCTCTGCCTGCCTCTCCACCTAGTTGTGATCTCTGTCTGTCAAATAAATAAATAAAATAAAATAAAAATACGTGAAGCAAAAACTGATAGGACTACACAGAGAAGTAGATGAATCTACCATTATAGTTGAAGACTTCAGTACTCCTCCATCAGAAATGGACAGATCCAGGAGAGAGAAAATTGGTATGGACATAGTTGAACTCAACAGTGCCATCGATTAACTGGATATAATTGATATCTATTGAGAATACATCACATAACAGCAGAATACACATTTTGTTCATGCTCACATGGGACATTTACCAAGAATGTACCAGAGTACATTCTAGCCCATCAGTCACACTTTAAAAACTTAAAAGATGGGGCTGAAATTTCCAAGCTTCTTATCATAGCTTAGTCCTTCTGGTGACCAGCCCCCACTTAGGACCCACCAACCACTGCCTCATAAGAACAAAAGATACTCTTATCACCCAGGAAATTCCAAGGGAATTTGTTGTATCATGCCACCTCTACATGTATCCAGTTTCCAAATGTGTGGATTATTGGTGAGATTTCTTTTTGGTTTCATTGTTGAATTTGCCTGATCTTGTGCCAGTATCATATTGTCTAAATTATAATAACCATTTAATTATTTAATGAAGTAAGTTTTTGTCAACCCCTTACTGGTGCTTCCTCTCAGGGAGTATCCTGTATATTCTGGAATCTTTTTTTAGGCCTAGTTAGTCTAAGTTAATAATTGCATCTACCATATGCATATATATGAGCTATGTTAGGGGCTGGAGTCCTGAACTATGCTACTATGGCTTCTAACCTCAGGTGGCTTATAGACTTACTCTGTATTTTGTTTACCATGCTCAAAGATAGTAATCATATTCTTTTTCAAAGGAATGTGGAATTCAGAGTTGAAGAAGAAAATATGACCATCTTCCCCTTGATGTTAAGAGATGCAAAACAAGACCAAACCTTAGGAGCTTGCATCTAAACATAACTGACTTCCAGCCAATTTCCAATATGTGTTTAGAGTCTGGCACGTCTGCACATATGTGTATTTTATTCCACATGGGTGAAAATCTGGAAAGATGGTAAAAGTTTGTTAAAGCCAAATTAGAAAATCCAGCCTTCAGAGTAAGCAGAGGAGGTGCTTCCCTGCTGTGCTTGTGAGAAGGCTCTGGTCTTCTAAATGGTCACCACTCTCAGTTCATGGATATGTTATAACCCTTAAAGAAATTAAATCTTTAGCTACCAGGATTATCAACTGCTGTAATGCAGCTAGTATGTGCATTGTTCGTGATTGCAGGGAGGATTTTAATTAAGCAAAGTCAGACTTTGAGGATTAAATCAATTGTCAGTTACCTTCCAAAAAGACAACTAGCCAACTGAGAACAAACTTTCATAAATAAGAGGGTTAAAGAAGATGTCTAAGGAATTCTTTCTTCTGAAGCCAGGGAACAAATGAAAGACCATGGGGAGACCATGGGGAGGAAGAGGAACAATAGAAAGAAGTGACAAACCAGAATGCTCACATTTTCACTTAACCTGTCCCATTCCCGCTGCTTGAACTTGGCTGTGATGTTACGATGTGTTCTGTTCTCAAAGAATTTTACCAATCAGGAAGAGTGATGAAACCAGAGAGCCCATAAAACTGGAAAAGTGCAGATGAGATAGCAAAAGCTTGTCAAGAGTCAGAAGCTTGTGTAAAAAATGTTTTTAGAAGCATATAGCAACAAAGGATACTAAATTCCAATTGAGGAAAGTATTACAGGCCATAGAGTGCTATATAATTCTGTCTGTATTCAAAACAAATGAAAATGAGGAGTCAGGGATGTTATAGGAATTAATTTTGTGTTGAAATGGGGTAAGGCAGCAACTTACTGGGCAATTGCTGGTGCCTGTGCTAGACCAACTTTGTGAAATCTCAGGTTTCTTTCCCATTTGCATGCAGGGATAGGCCCATCAGAAGACCTGGGTCCAAAAGCCTATTGCTTTTCCAAACTCTGTATGTGCTGGAAGCATCATACTTTTCTAAAACCCCTAAAGGGGGGTGAACAAAGCAGCAGAGAAAAGCCATTTTAGTATTCCTCTAGTTGAGAACAAATTTCTTTCTTAACACTAAGAATTATTAGACTTATGTAAAATGAATACCTATTAGGTCACTTTATAATGTTCCTTCTCTAAGCTCCTAAGTCACAAAAGGTCCTAGATGCCATGGAAATTTGTGTTCTTCTAGTTTTAGAAAATATAGATTTTTCCCTCTTTTTTTCTTTTTCCTATTCTTTCCATTCTTTTCCTTTTCTTCTGTCCTTTTTTTTTTTTTTTTGGCCTCTTTTCTCTGTCAGAGAGGTTCAGAGCACAAGTGAAGTACAAAAGGAGGCAAAGGACTCAGGTGGGAGAAATGATGCCTAGCAATAGACCACATATTTGAGTCTGTAATATGTTTTCACTTTCTCTTCTAAATCTTGAATACAATTCCGGTGTGGAAGAAAAAAAAAATGCTTCACTGCTTGCTTACCTGACTCCTCCTCCTCTCTTGTGTTTATTATTTTCTTTTTTTTTTTTTTTAAGATTTTATTTATTTGACAGAGAGAGACACAGCGAGAGGGAACACAAGTAGGGGGGAGTGGAGAGGGAGAAGCAGGCTTCCCGCTGAGCAGGGAGCCTGATGTAGAGCTCAGTCCCAGGGCCCTGAGAACATAACCTGAGCCAAAGGCAGATGCTTAACAGACTGAGCCACCCAGGCACTCCTCTTGTGTTAGTGGGTAGATTTATAGAATTTATATTTCCTTATTTATGGAAGAATTAATCAAGTGTGCTATCACTATAATTGTCCATAAGGCTAACTTTGACCACATTGATTACATTGTTAAGGTAATGCTGAATTTCTTATTCAAATACTGATTGTTATTTTCCACTATTTCTAATATTTCCATTATTATTTTTAAGTCAGATGCTCTGTTGTTGAACTGTTTATGGAACAGAATGGTGGTTAATGTACATGACATTTCCCCAAACCAATTCCATTTGCCTCAGAGCAATCAAAATATCCAGAAAACCACCTCACTTTTACTAATCCATCTGGTTTTCTGTAATAAATTGTGTGTACTATTTGTCTAAACTAATGAAAGTATATTTTGTGTATGAAAAAATAATTCGGCACCATATGTTCATTTATACGATGGCTATAAAAGATCTGAAATGTTTCTCTTTATTATAAAGTATTTTTAAAGTTTTCAGATACTTCAAATAGCTAATAATTTTTTTAAAACCCAGTTGTTCAAATAACATTTTAGTATATAGTTCAATGTATATAGCTGCTTTCCTTAAGCCTTGAAAATACGATTTTTTTAAATGACTCATTCTCATAGAAATTTACACAGAATATATAACTCTTACAAGCTAAAAAAATAAGAGATTGCTACAAAAAGGCTAATGAGTTATAGCATAAAATGTCATTTTTAAATTTTATGACAGTTTAGCACGACAAAAATCAGTGACACATTGTCCTATGCTGAAAAACACCTTGATTTAATCAAGACACTATGTAGTCTTTTATAATTCAAAATAATTGTACTGTCTGTGAAATCAGACATTCAGATATGTAAGCTACCGTTTTAATGAGAAATGAATTAAAGATTAGAGAAACATTGCATTTACTTTCTTATTTTCTCTTACAAGCAAATATAACTTTCTGACACAAAGACATTACTTTCTATTTATTCTTTAAAGTTATATTTATACAATTGATGTATCTTCTCATCATTAATGAAATGCCTCTCAAAATGTATAACAACAGAGAAGTGTAACGATTACAGATTCAAGGATAACTTATCCTTGAAATTCAGGTTTTTACTTTCTTTCATTGAATAGAAATTTAAAATGGTCTGTGTGGGAAATTATTTTGATTAGTACTATCATCACTGATTATTTAAGGAGTAGTCATTGCCTTATTTTAGATCAGAAAAATAACATTTTTTCTCTTTGTTTTTCCTTCTGTCCTGAAATCAAATGAATTTATGATTCAAAACATCATTGGCTAGCCAGTTTAACCATATTAACTAACTGTATGCTCACAAGTAAAAATCATGGGTAAATTTCGCAAGAGGTAATGATATATATATATTGAAAGACCAAAGAAATTGGTGTCAATAAACATGAGTTTGAATTCCAATTTTGCCACATTCCAGAATTTTGAGAACAGCAAATTTTCTGAATCTCTCTTTTTAAAAAAAAATCTGGAAGAGAAAGATAATAATCTCATTTAAATGTATTTTTCTAAGAAACAAGTAAAATTATGTAGATGCACATATTAATGAACTGTAAAATGCCGTACACATCTCTGTTAATATGTAGAATCAGAGATAAAACAGTCCTTGGTAATGTAAATTGGTGCAGTCACTATGGAAAACAGTATGGAAGGTCCTCAAAATATTAGAAGTAGAACTAACATATAAGCCAGTGATTCCACTCTTGGGCATACATCTGAAGGAAATGAAATCATTATCTTAAAGAAATATCTGCACCCCCATTTTCTTTGCAGCATTATTTACAATAGCCAAAAATGTGGAAACAACCTAAGTGTCTATTCATGGATGGATAAAGAAAATTTGGTACACACACACACACACAAATATTCTTTAGTCATAAAAAAGGAAATCCTGCCATTTGCAACAGTATGGTTGGACTTTGATGGCATTACACTAAGTGAAAAAGGTCAGAGTAGAACAGATAATTTATGATCTCATTTATATGTATATCCTGAAAAAAAAAAACCAACCCAAATAGATCACTGGTTACCAGAGGTGGGGGGTATGGGTGGCAAAAAAAAAAAAAAAAAAAAAAAAAAAGTAAGATAAAGAGGGCGTTAATTATTTAGAAATTAGGCAAATTAGGGCACCTGGGTAGCTCAGTCAGTTAAACATCTGCCTTTGGGTCAGGTCATCATCCTGGGGTTCTGGGATCAAGACCCATGTGGTCCAGCTCCCTGCTCATCAGGGAGTCTGTTTCTCCTTCTTCCTCTGCCTCTCACTCCCTGGCTTGTGTTCTCTCTCTCAAATAAATAAATAAAATCTTAAAAAAAAAAATTAGACAAATTTACTCAGAGCTAAATCAAACAATCAACATAGCATAGCATAACTAAACACAATCTTCAAAAATATAGAATGATTCCCATTAGACATGATAGGAATTAAACTGAAATAATATGATAAAGCAGTTCAAAAATAGAACAGTGTTTAAAAGCCAACTAATTCATAAAGTTTGTTGGTAGCAAGACACTTAGGAAAATCAGTTTTCAACTCTTTGAACTCTCATTTAACTCCAGCTTGATGGTTTACTATGACCTTTAAATTCAATTAGTATTTTAATTAAAATTCATTTTACTTTCATTTAATATACCATTGGAGCCCTGTTTTCTCTTTCAAATCTCCAGGGATTTGGGGTGGGGGGGGGGGGAGGGCTATTTCAAATATTTGTCTATAACTCAGTTCTTACATCAATCTCCATTTTGTCTCCTGCTGAACTATCATGCTTCTTTATCCCTACCAGGCTATTATTAAGTTCCTTCACTTTCCCACAGACCCATCCAAATGAGAATAAGTGCATAACAGTATCAAATAGTGACCAAGGTTCCAAGAATTGTGTGTGGGTAGCAATTACAGCACAGCGCAGCAACAGTGTAGAAGTTGAAATCACTCAGCAGCTGTATCTAATCACTGGATTTCAAGTTCACTTCTCCTTGATGAGCCTCTCGGCTTTGTAGGCTTCTTATTCCTGTTCATTCTGGTGGTGTCTCCCTAAATCAAAAATCGCCTCTCTCTCTACGGTGGAGAACAATTCAGTACCCTCCAGATTAACTGCATGTCTCCTTTGCATTGACAAAATTTGTTAGAGTGATTTCTTGAAGGACCAAGGAGCACTTTCCAGAATTCCATACTTGATAATTGTGTTGTTTCCTAGGACTGCCTTAACAAGGGTACCAAAAACGAAAAATCATGAGGCTTATTCTTTCATAGTTCTGGAGGCTTGAAGTTAAGAACTAAGATGGTGGCAGCATTGATTCTTCCCTGAATTTCTGAGATAGAATCTGTTGTTTGCCCCCTCCTGGCTACTGATGTTTTCCAGCAATCTTTGGTGTTCCTTGGCTAGGGATGTGTCACTCCAGTCTTGGCCTTACTTTCCACAGTACCTTCTTCCACCTGTGTCTGTGTTTAAATTTCCCTTTTCTTCTAAGGACATAAGTCATTGGATTCCAGCTGGCCCTAATCCAGTATGACCCCACCTTCACTTGATTATATCTGTAAAGTCTCTATTTCAAAAGAAGGTCATCTTCACAGGTTTAGAAATTTTGACTTCATTATTTTATTGAGGGACACAATTAAATCCATAACACAGAGCAAATGACTTAGGCAGAAGACTTAAAACTACACTTTTGTCTTTTTCGGGTCTACCCCAAGTTTTGGCAGAGCTGCTGTTCTCTAATATGAAACATCCCACCTTGCTGTGTGCTCAGTATTTTTTATTTTATTTTATTTATTTATTTGAGAGAGAAGCAGCAGTAGAGGAAGAGGAAGAAGCAGATTCCCCATTGAGCAGGGAGCCTGAGGTGAGGCTTGATCCCAGGACCCTGAGATCATAACTTGAGCCGAAGATAGTTAACGGATTGAGTCACCAAGGATCAGAGTGTTCAATATTTTTGTGTTTTGTAGGGTGGCAAAATATGCCACCCCAAAATATGCTATTTTGGCTTAAAACTTATTTTGAGTTAAAAGAAACTGAGAAGAAACAGGTATAAGAAAAGCTATCTGTACTTCCCTATTTGTCTTAAAACAGGACACAAATTTACAAAGGTGCCCTCTTTTCTACCAGGAAGGTAGAAAAATTAATCACTAGAGACAGCTTAAGACCTTTGTCAACTTAGAGAAAGCACCAGAGGAATTTATAAAACAAACATTACTAACTAGCCTTATCTGCCATTAATTTCCCATATACTTGCTTTCCACAATTTTGCCAGACCTGGAGACTGACCAAGAGTCCTTTTGTTTGTCCCGCCACTTCTCTAAAAGTATATTTTTCCTTTGCTAAGATGCTATCTAAGTCCAAGTTCTAACCAAACCTCTGAGTTCCTTATCTTTTGTACTTCCATGTGTTACATGCCCAATACATATTAATAAATATCTGTTTGTTTTTCCTTTGTTAATCTGTCTTAGGTCCATCTGAGTTATAGGTCCACAGCTGGAGAACCTACGATAGTTAGAGAAAGAGATTTTTCTTCCCCTGTAACTGCTCTAAATATACTTGAGCTTTGTTATGGGATGCAAATAAATTCCTTGGAAATAGATTAATCCTCTCAGTTCTTCCTTTTAAGATTTGCTGGGTGGGAACAGAGCAGTGCTCAATTTTGGACTAATTATTTCTTCACAGCAAGGCAAGACTCTTCTGAGTACTTTACCCAGTGCCCCATGAATCATGTTGAAGTTTTCCAGTTTGGTCAGTGGAAATGGGCACTATTTCCTGCCTTGTGTGAGTTCTAGTGCCATTGGCTCTAGGCTTCTGGGTGATTCTTTCCCTAACTTTGGCTAGTTTCATCTCACACATGCGTTGATTGGTGCTGCCAGCGCCTATCTGCAGACTTCCAGGTTTCTCTCTCCGGGCAGCTCTCTTTTCTCCAGTACTCTGTCCTGTGAACTCTGCCTACTTTGGTCTCCCAGTCTGTCACTTCCATCTTCTGAAATTAGAGAATCTGCTGAGCTTTGGTTCAGTGCTCTCCCATGTGCTGCAGCCTTGTGTGGCTTTACCATAGTTATTCAACCATTCTCGCATGTATGAGCATTAGATTGTAGTAAACAGTGCTGCAATGAATAACCTTGTGCTTATTTTCATAATACTAGAGGTGAATTTAACAATAAGATTTCTAGGAGTGCCATTGATGAATGAAAAAGTAAATGTATAGAGAAAATTTATTGTGTGTTGCCAAAGATTTCCTTGGAAAGTTTTTATTGCTTTCCAGTGGCATTAGCGACAAATGAATGTGCCTGTTTCTCCTCAACCACATGAACAGAAAGGACTGTCATGTTTTAAAATTATTGTCAGTCTGATTATATTTCAATATTGTTTTAATTTGCATTCTCTACTTTCAAGTGAGTTTGAACATATTTTCATATGTTTAAGGGCCATTTTTATGTCTTTTTTGGGTTACTTTTCTATTTGTACTTTTTCCTAATTTTTATTAGTTTTTTTTTGACCTTTTATCCTCGACTTAAAGAGTTCTTTATATAGGAGAATCCTAACTCTTTGTTTATGTTTTATGTTGTAAAATTTCCCCCCAGTTTTTCAGGTTTTTGTATTTTGCTTGTATCATTTAATGTATTTTTAATTATTTACATAGTCAAATTTATCAGTCTTTTCATTTATTACATCTTGATGTTATGTCATAGGTGAGTAGCCATTCCCTATACTAAAGTTAAAGAGGAAAACATTCATGTTTTCTCCTGGTACTCATATAGTTCTATTTTACTTCATTTTTTTTACATTTAGATCCTTAATCTTTTTAGAGTTTATTATTATTTTTAAAAAATATTTTATTTATTTATTTGACAGTGAGAGAGGGAACACAAGCAAGGGTGGGGGGAGAGGGAGAAGCAGGTTTCCTGCTGAGCAGGGAGCCTGATGCAGGGCTGGATCCCAGGACCCTGGGGTCATGACCTGAGCCAAAGGCGGACACTTTAATGACTGAGCCACCAAGACAGCCCTTTAGAGTTTATTATTAGGATACAATTCTAATTTTACTTTTTTCTAAATTATTATCCTGTTGCCAGAACACCATTTATTTAAAAATTCATCCCCAAGTGGTGATTTGAGGTGCCTTCTTCGTCATAACCAAGTTGCCACATTTATTTCTGCGTAATTTTCTCTGTCCAAGTATCAGGGATTCCCCCACCCATTTGTCCAAATTTAATTTGGTGTCTTTCAAGAATGTTTTAAAATTTACTCATAAGGTTTGTATGGTTCTCCTGACATTTATTTCTAAGTATTGATTTTTGTATTGTTATTAAAGATTTTATTTATTTATTTGACAGACAGAGATCACAAGCAGGCAGAGAGGAAGGCAGAGAGAGAGGAGGAAGCAGGCTCCCTGTGGAGCAGAGAGCCCGATGCGGGGCTCGATTCCAGGACCCTGGGATCATGACCTGAGCCGAAGGCAGAGGCTTTAACCCACTGAGCCACTCAGGCACCCCTTTGTATTGTTATTAAAAGGGGTTTCTTTACCATTATGTCGTGTTTCTTGTTTGTGTACAAGAAGAATGTTTTTGTCCTTTGTGTTTATTATTTTATTGGTATTTCTTTGAATTTAATTACCTCTTGAATAAATTTTTCATTGATTCTCTGGGATTTTTTTCAGTTATGCTATCATATCATCTACAAACAGATTGTTTAACTTCCTTTTTAGTTATTCGTTGGCTCGAATTGATTTTTATTGTCTAATTGTATTGGCTGATAGTTTTAATACAATATACAACATTTGTGTATTAGTCGTGGTCTTTACCCTTCACATTTGTTTTATATGTACATTTGCAGATTTTAACATGCTTATTTCTTTTCTTGAAATTTCCTAGTCATCATTTGGTTGAATGAAACTCATCCTCTAGTACAGAGGTTGACAAATTATTGCCCATTGACCCAAGCCAGTTCTACCTCCTGGTTTTATAAAGTTTTATGAGAACATAGCTACACCTGTTTATATATCTTTTGACTACTTATATTTTGGCTGCTTTCATACTACAGTGGCATAATTAAGTAATTACAACAAAGAAAATATGGTCATCGTATCCTAAAATATTCACACCTTGGCCTGTTATTAAAAAGGGCATATACCTAAGCATCAAATTTCTGGGTCCTAGGTTAGTGTTTCTCCCACTATACTAGGTAAAGTTGAATTAAAGAATTTCCATCTTTTCCTTTAGTCTAAGAGTTTCTATTCCTTGAAATTTTGACAAAAACTTATTTATATAAAAACATAAATCTAGTAGTTATCAACTAGAGGTTTGACTACTAATGTCATTTCTTTTATCTATTTTGGTTCTTTCATTCTTATTAAATCAATTTTCATAATTTCTATTTCTGTAAAAATTTTCCTTTTTGATTTTAAGTATGAAGTTAGTAACTTTATTAAAATACTATTTTAATTTTAAACCAGTACTGTATCTGTAAGTATAGGACCTTTTTCATTGCTATTATTCCTCATTTGTTTCTTCCTTTCTTTCATCCATCATGTTTATCTACCAAAGTAGTATCTTCAAAGGATCATTTTTCAGTGTATGTTCTCTGTAAAGTTTCTTGCTTTTCCTTACATTAATTTTTTTGTTCTTACCTTTTTATGTCTTCTACTTCCTATAGGTTTACTCTCATTTTAATTACATTTATTTTTGCAAATTATGTACTGGGCTAATTCCATTTTCTTATTTCCTAGTATGATTATTTACTGATGATCATTTTCCTGTAAGAAATATTTAATATGCATCAGTCAACTTTTATATGTAATGCTTTTATTATTGTTCTATAATATGTCTGAATTCCATATACATTTTCCTGGGATGCATAATTATTTATAATATTTTTCAAAAGTTTTTCTAACATTTTTCTTTTATTCTTTAGTTAGGTATTTCCAGCTTTGGTGATTTTGGTTAAGGAATAAGATCTGTGTAGCTTTTTTTTTTTTAAGTATTTTGGTTAATTATTTGGATCCTACTACATAGTTATTGTTTATACATGTTCTTTGTGTTTCTGAAGTGACATATAATCTTCTATTATAGTTTTTCAGTCAATATTTGGTCAATACCAGTGAATGGATGGTAATGCAAATAAATGAATGTACAAACAGGTTGTGATAGAAATAAAAATTTCAGGTCTAACATTGTCAATCATTAATAGTTGTCATCTCCCATTTATAAATTCTCTCTTTTTTTTAGTTTTATATTTTGTTTGGTTTGAATGTTCAGTTTGATATACTGAGAATGAGAGGTCTATTACATATCAAAGTAGAGATATTATTTAGGCAGGCAGGCTACAAAAAGGAAATTCTGAGAGAAATAGTAAGTTAAAATATGAAATTAAGCATAATTAGTCTATAAATAGCGAGACTCAATGAGACCATATTTAGCTTAAAGAAAGTCTTTAGTCAACATTTGTTAATTTATTAATTAGGGGGACATTTCAGATAGAAAAGAGAAAAAAAAACTGTAGAATCCAGAGGTTAGGTAGAGAAGGAGAAGGCCAAACAGAAAAGCAAGGAGTAATGGGCCAGAAAGAACAATATTAGGAGAGAGGAGAATTTTATGCGAGCCATAAAAGGAAGGGGTTTCTAGAATATTTGTTTCCTAAATTACAGAATTCTTCTACGATGTCAAATAAGACAAAAATATACGGAAATGCCTGTTAATGAGTTTTGATTGCTTCATCCGTCTGCTCTAGGCAGTAAAACTTTATGTGCAGTGGTTAGCTGGATCTAAACAGGTTAAATTTGAGTTTCCAACTAAAAGAGCTTTTTCTAAGCACCTCAGATTACTACTGTAATATGAAAAGGAAAATAGGTTGTCTGAAAAATCTTCATGTACAACATCAATAATCAAACTTCAGAGCAGTAACTTCAGGGCAGTGGGAAGATTTAATCTTCCATGAAATACAGTGCTAAATAAAGAAACCTAGTGACCATTTGCAAATAAAGACATTCATCAAGTATAGATGGGATGAATGTCAGGAAATTGAACACCCATTGGGTACATATGCGCTATATAATTTAAAAAGAAAATTAACTGCTGCTGGAAATGACATATTTGAGAAATGTTTTTAAAATTCTACAGACAAAGATTTAGGAGAAGAAACAAAAAGTCATCTTAAATATTTCTAAAATTTTGTATTTCTAAAAATGTATTATATGGCAAGCTTTTTGAAAACGTGTGTGTGTGTGTGTGACAGAGAGAGAATGTATTTTCATAGTCATATTTTTATACTGGAGTATTAATTAACTCAGATTTTAAAGTGTTAGAGAATTGATACAAACCTAATGTTTCTGAGAGCAATAGGAATTTGAAAAAGGATGCTGAAACAATAAGGAAATTGGACAGGTACTTGATAATTCAGGAAGAATGATGGTCTCAGCGTTTCAGGAGCATAGATTGTTCATTAAGGTATCTTCATGTGGGTTTTTTTGTTGTTGTTGTTTGTTTAATGCTAAAAACAAAACAAAAACAGGTTCGGAAATAAGTTTAAGAACTTTCATAATCTTTTGTTAATACCTGCTATCTCTCTGTATAAATTGGCATATTTTTTATCAGATTGAATTACTGATAAAAAAGTATTTTCTTTGTAAGAATTGAGCTTCAGTGGGCTAAATTTCTAAAATAGACATTAAGGGGCGCCTGGGTGGCTCAGATGGTTATTAAGCGTCTGCCTTAGGCTCCGGTCATGATCCTGGGGTCCTGTGATCAAGTCCTTCATTGGCCTCCCTGCTCAGCAGGGAGCCTGCTTCTCTTTCTGCCTCTGCCTCTCTCTCCCTGTCTCTCATAAATAAATTTTAAAAAATCTTTAAAATAAAATATAGTAGACATTAAAACTTGTTTTCACTAAAGAAAAGATACTAGTAAAAATTCGATTTCATATTTAATTATCTTAATAGTTCAGTCTTTGAACAAATGAGGCCAAGTCTGTTATTAATTTGAAATACGATTCAAGTAATTTGTAGTATAATTCTTATGGATGGTAAAACTTGAATGATTATATTTGACCTTGTAATAAAGCCATACATTCAATTTTGTTTATTTTTTGTTAATATCATTTTTAT
Source organism: Martes martes (assembly GCF_963455335.1). Taxonomy (NCBI): domain Eukaryota; kingdom Metazoa; phylum Chordata; class Mammalia; order Carnivora; family Mustelidae; genus Martes; species Martes martes. The sequence goes on from NC_137899.1 coordinate 69,096,107, forward strand.
TAGTGACTTTTGTACTTGATTTATGTTTAATCTGCTTCTAGTCTTATAGAACTTATCATAGATATGAGGAAAAAAGGCTTAATCAGGATATTTCCAATGTGTTTACAACTATTTTTATCAACAGGAAGTACATTGCAGTCTTCTTGCATGTTATTAGATACTGCTATGGTGTTTTTCAACTTTGTGTGTGTGTTTATATATATTATCAACAGTTTGTGAGAGTGATCTTTACTCCATATCTTTACCAAAAATTGGCATTGTTAAACTTTTTTACTTACTGATTCCTTAGTTTTCTGGGAAACGCCTATATATATTTTTTTTTTCTATTGAGTTGCATGTATTTTCATAATTATTAATAAAAACCACTTATGTAATTTGGGTAGAAATTGTTTTTTATTTTTGTTATACATATTTTCTCATATTTGAGGGTCTTTTATTAAGCAAAAATTCTTAATTTTAATGTAATCAGATTTTTCAGCTTTTAAAATTATGTATGCCTTTGGGGGATTTAAGAAATATTTCACTATTTCTAGATAAATAAGGTGTGGCTGAGGGGCGCCTGGGTGGCTCAGTGGGTTAAGCCTCTGCCTTCGGCTCAGGTCATGATCTCAGGGTCCTGGGATCAAGCCCCGCATCAGGCTCTCTGCTCAGCGGGGAGCCTGCTTCCCTTCTTCTCTCTCTCTGCCTACTTGTGATCTCTGTCTGTCAAATAAATAAATAAAATCTTAAAAAATAAATAAATAAATAAATAAAATAAGGTGTGGCTGATACTTATTTCTAAAACTTTCAAGAGTTGTTCTTCACATTTTTTATTTTAATACATATAGAGTAAATTTTTGCACACAAAAAGAATTAGTTATCTTTTAGTAATTGATTTCTAAATTCACTGCATTGGTCAAAGATTTCATAATCTATAAAATACCCGTTTTTGAAAGTTTGTTAGGTTAATTTTTTCCCCCGAAAGATTTTTATTTATTTGACAGATAAAGATCACAAGTAGGCAGAGAGGCAGGCAGAGAGAGAGAGAGAAGCAGGCTCTCTGCTAAGCAGAGAGCCTGACCCGGGGCTCAATCCCAGGACCCTGAGATCATAACCTGAGCCAAAGGCAGCAGCTTAACCCACTGAGCCACCCAGGTGCTCCTGTTAGGTTAATTTTTAATAAGTTTCTGTGTGTGTTTATTCTGTAATTATTGATAGTATAATTCTGTGTATGTTCATTAAATTACGCAGTATTCTTAGTAATTTGTAAGTGGCATGTTGTAATACCCATTGTGATCATGGGTTCATCAATTTCTATTATTCCCTATGTAAGATAAGATGTTTAATTAAATGCATTTAAATTTAGAATTTTAGTAGCTTCTAAGTCAATTAAAGCTATTATGTTTATATAGTCACCATTTTTACCTCTAGTAAATCTTCTCACCTTAAAATCTCAGTTTTATCCTAATCACACTACTTCAGCATTCTTTCAGTTGCCACTTTCCTGTATGTGTTTCCAGACCATTCCCTGCAGTCTTTCTGTGTTCTTATGTTTGAAACAAACATCTTATTGTGATCAAAAAAAGTTGGAGTGGATCTTTAATCCAACCCAACAATCTCTGACTTTCAGTAGACTCAATTTACTAACATTTATTGAGATAATTTTGAATATATTTGGATGTATTTCAACATTCTTATCATCCTTTTTTATATCTTTTTTTCCTTTCTTACTTCCTTTATTTATTTTTTTTTAAGATTTTATTTATTCATTTGACAGACAGAGATCACAAGTAGGCAGAGAAGCAGGCAGAGAGAGGAGGAAGCAGGCTCCCTGCTGAGCAGAGAGCCTGATATGGGGCTCGATCCCAGGACCCTGGGATCATGACCTGAGCCGAAGGCAGAGGCTTTAACCCACTGAGCCACCCAGGCGCCCCTTACTTCCTTTATTAACCATCATTTTTTCCCATTCAGTTTTTCTCCCTTGTACCAGATTTGAAATTTTTATTTCCATTTATATTCTTAATTAATTACACTTGCAATACAACTATGAATTTTATTACCATTTCTAGGGTTAATCAGTGTCTAACTTCCTTCTGAATAATTCACTGAGCTTAGAATGTTTTCATTTTGATTTCACACTCACACACACACACACATACCTGCCCAGTTTACATGGATTTAACGTCCAACTATTTAGTTCTTGTAAATTTATTTTTAATTAAAAAATATGTCTAATTTAACATATTGACTTAGTATTCCCATAAACAATAAATAATATATTTCTAATGCAATATTTATTTTCCTCTTTTTCTATATAGTGTTGTTCTAAAGATATCAAGTTTCAACTTTCATCGTTAGCTCCATTTTCCATAGAAAGAGAGCTTGTGTAGCCCAGTCTTTTCTTGGTGTAAAGGCCCCATAGCTGTGCTAATACCCTAGGTCCCAACCCTGTATGTCTTTTAAAATTTAAATTAGGTAGATCATGGGACCCTTGATCTCCAGACATGAGTTCCAGCCCCACAGTGGGCATAGAACCTACTTTTAAAAAAACAAATAAAGTAAATAAATAAAATTAAACGTTTAAATCATCAGCTGCACTAGGCATATTTTAAGTGCTCGATAGCCTCATATGGCTAGTGACTATTATGTTGGTAGCACAGCTATGGAACACTTCCACATGGAAAGTCCAATTGGTTGGCACTGCTGGAGGGCCTGGGGACTCTCACCCTTCATTGTCCAAGAACAGTTTATTTTTTCCCAATTGGCCCTTTAACTAGAGCTTTGAGAGTTAAGCATCTTAATTTTCAGTGCTCTGGTTTTCTGATTTGGTTATTTGTCCCTTCCTTAGTATTTGCTGTTTTCTTCAATTTACCACCTCTGTTAATCTAAATGGTTCTTTGGGATTTCCCCCAATTTTTTACAAACTTAGAAATGCATCTTAAAATATGCTTATTGTAATTTATTCATTATCTATGAGTTTTCAGAGGGCAGTAGAACACCATGATACTAGAATAAAAGACAAGTTTAACTTATTTTTATTATTCCTATATATTTTCATACATATTTTCTTTCTCTGTGACCTATCACTGTGCCCTTTACAAATTATCAATTAATTTCTGTATGTGTATGTGTGTGTGTGTTTTAATGGATTTGAACGAACTCTGAAGGAAACCATCTTTTTGTTACTAGACGTTTTTTGGTGATGTTGTTTTGGTTGTTTTTGCTTTTTCTTTGATGTTTGCTTTTGACTCTGTAATAGTATATATTGCCAAGGAGACTACTTTATTCTAATTTACATGCTGTTTTTATGACTTCTCATGTTTCATGTGAAATTTAGATTTTTTTCACACTGAAGATATACTTTCTTGTACAATTGCAGTTTATTTTTCACATTTAAATCTTGAACCCATCAAGAATTAATTCTAGTGTAAGCTATGAGATAGTAGTTTTACATATTCTCAAGACATGAATTTGTCCCAACAGTGTTCATTGAATAATCCATTATTTTCACTTATAATAAAAACTCACTGATGTTTTATGCAAAAGTCCTGTGAGTGTGTGTGTGTGTGTGTGTGTGTGTGTATGGTAATGAAGGTCCAATTTAAGACTACTTACTTTCTCCTTCCTTTTGGTTTCTCTGTCTAATATTGCATCAGTACCAGAATAATAGAATTTCCAGAACTTTACTGTTGCTGTTGTTGTTATTTTTTTTTCTTGTTATTTTTCATGTCTATATGTAGAAACTTTAGAATTCACTTGTTTAAAAAAAATGGCATGGTGGTTTTTTGGTAACAGATTATACTTTAAATATTAATTTAGAAAATTTAACATTTTATTTTACTGAGCGTTTCTAGCCAGGGACAGCATATTGCCTTTTAATTGATTCAAATTTTATTTTTATGTTCCCCGCAAGAGAGTTTTAAAATTTACTTCACATGAATCTTGAACATTACTTTTTAAATATATTTCTGTAATCTTAATCCTTTCTTGTTGCTGTTGTAAGTGGATGCTTGTCAAACTGGTTTTGTTTTTGATAGAGGAAGGCAATTTAAATTCCAACCTCCAAGAGATTGCCCTTTTTTTTAAAAAGAGTTTTTCAGTTGGTTTACTTTAGTTTTCCAGGCACACAGTGTTGTTTTGGGTAAATAACGATGGTTTCACTTATTTCTTATTTCTCTCTTTTGTCAGTCACGTAAGCTGTTATTTCCAAATAAATGTTAAACAATATTAGTGATAGTGAATATCCCTTCACTGTTTCTAAATTTAACAAGAGCACTGATTTGCGCATGAAAATCTATACCCATATTAGTACTATATGTTCTAGATTTAGATCTAAATATGTGTCTCAACTTATATCTGTATTTCCTAATGTCAAATAAATATCCATGATATAAACTTTTATGTACTATTTAAATCAAACGTGGTTGTTAAATTTTTATCAAATACTTTTTTAACATTTAAGAAGTGATTACATTTATTTTATATTTGAATCTATATTGTACAAATTATATGAATAGATTCCTTCTGTTGAATTATATCTGGATCCAGTAAGATTTTAATTAATAATATATTATTATTGTGTTATGCTTCTATATTCTCTCTGCTAATATTTAATTTAGGATTTATGTCCAATAAGTGAAAACGTATTATTATTTTCTTTGTTTGTCTTTCATTTTGTTTAGATTTGTTAAAAATGCTCTTAAACAATTTAAATAGCATAAATTTTAAATTGCTTAAGTAATTTTAAGGAGTTAAGAAATTCCATGAATTTCCTGAAGTATCTGTGATTAGTGCTTTATTTTGGATCGGTTTGTATGCAGAGATGTGAGAGGTTATTCTTTCACAAATTTCTCTCTTTCTTCTTTGGTAACCTGTATGTTTTAATTTTTATCTACCTTGAGTGAGTTATCATTGATTATTTTATCTACATTTGCAAATTAATTTTCATAGTTTATAAATCTTTAATGCCATCTTCTATGAAAATTTGCATCTTTTATTTTTGTTTGGTGTATTTTTGTTTTCCCTTTTTAAAAGTGAAAGATTTATCTGTTTTATTCTTTATTTTATTTTTAGACCCATTTCTCAGAAATTTAACTATATTCTACTTTATAATTCAATATATGCTATTTATTTATTTATTTATTTATAAATATATGCTATTTATTACTTTTTCTATATATATGTTCTCTTTTCCTTATTGCTTTTTAGGTTGGATATTCATTATATTTTTTTCTGCTTAGTAATATAAATCATTAGACTATTCATTATTTTTCTAAGCATTGCTTAAGATGTTTTAAGTAGGCTATTAAAGTAATATTTTCATATTGCCCATTTCTAGGCAGTCTGTAGTGGTTTTAAACCAAAAACTACTTGAGAGAGTTTTCATATTTTGAAGTTTTGACATTAGGGGAATTTCCCTCTGTTCTCCGTTTTTGAGCTCTATAATGTTTTGCATTTTTTTTTAAAGATTTTATTTATTTCAGACAGAGCAAGAGTGAGAGACAGCGCAAGAAAGGGGATATGGGGTACAGAGGGAGAGGGAGACTCAGGGAGCCTGGGCCTTGGTGGGGTTGGATCCCAGGACCCTGGGATCATGACTTGAGCTAAAGGGAGATGCTTAACCGACTGAGCCACCCAGGTGCCCTGAGATTTATAATGTTTTTGACATTCCACTAATATATTCTGCTGTCTCATTTCATTCTTATAATAAACCTGAGAAGTGTACTTTTCAGTCCACATTTTGAACAATGCAAAGATTCTGTGGTATTTCAGAAGCAGGGATACATCATGGAAAAATAAGAGTGAAAGCTAAAATTAAGACTACCTCTTCAATATGTCCAGTATGGAAGCCTTTTTTTAGGTACCTATAAAAAAGAGTTAATGTGTTTAATGAAAATGAAAGGATGTGAATAAATGACCCACAAAGGCAGGGCCTGTGGTACCAGCAGAAGTAGAGTCATCCACCCTTTTGGTGGGATGTACAGCTTGAAAGGAGTAAGAAATGGTAGTGGAAATGGTGGAATTTATGGAGACAAGTTTAACAGGGGACCCTCCTGCATTAGATGCCTCAATGCTTTTTCAGATTTTCTTGCCCTAAGTCACAGACATTTCCATCTTGCCATAAAACTGTGACGTTTGTTAGTTGCCATTTTGGTTTTTTTATTTCCCCATTTAAAGGTCTTACATCATGATGACATGGAATCTGAAAATTGGACACTAAATAATACTGTCATAATATGTGGTCTTAATGATCCATTGAAGAGAAGGTATCATTAGGGCCTTTCTGATTTATAGGATGAATAATATATTCAAAATTATAAACATAATTTTGTTTGTAACTGAGGAATCCCTTCTCTCTTTTAAGCTTGGGTTATTTCCTTGAGAATGCTCAGAAGAACTTACAGATACTCTATCTTGCAGTTCAGAACCTGAATCTCTAGCAAGCATTCTATAGTACTGTAGCTTAAGTGCTGTGACTGGTAGGTTCTGTGGAATCTAATGCATACCTCCCTTTCCCAAAGAGAAAGTGGAGACCTCAAAATCAAGCTGTTCTCTTTGGCCTAGAATATAAAGAGAGAACTAGACCTTCTAGATCTTCCTGATAGCAATCACCTTCACACAAAATTCTGCTGTAATGCCCTTGAAAAGGTGCAGAAGAATTCTGGTTGGGTGATAGGGCTTAGTTATATTTGTACTTTCAGAGAACCCCTCTAACCTTGGTCATAAGATACAATACAAAATAAATGTGCTTTAGCAGAACAACCCAGGAATAACAACACAGATTGTGCCAACAAGAGAAGCGTTCTGTTTTCATGATTTTATTTCATTTAAGTCAATAAATGACTTTAAATTTCTATTAGCCAAGAACTAATGTATCCCACTTAAGAAAATTTGGTTGACAAAGCTTGTCAATGTCTGCAATTCTTTTTATTTTATGTACATAAGAGAAAAAATGTAAAAACCCCATTTGAAACAGAATCTGTCCTCCTTTGAAAGGAGAGATCATCCAGTTTTTGTAATGGGTTTGTCTTTTTTAAGGCAGCAAAATTACCCAATTTGTTTTTACCACAACCTATAAATGTCAAATATTCTCAGTGAAAATGATAAACACATAATTTAACTGTCATATATATTCTCATAAAAAAAGAATGTATGCTTGGTGGAACTTGGAGATGGGGTTTAACTTGGATCACACTATTGTAAAGTTATGAATATATATGGAGTACGTATTTATTGATTTTTAAAACAAGCATTATTTTTATTTAATTATTAACATATTTTGGAAGGAATCACTATGCTCACTGTTTCCTAGTAAAATGCATCTCTATAACTTTGAAATAAGTTACATATATTTATATGGGATTATGACATTGGATAGTGGGCCATAGTCAGGCTTTATACAGCATATGCCATGACACTGAATGTAAGCAATGACTTAAAATTAGGTGTGCTCCTTTACAGGGTATAGAATTGAGTTAAAGTACAATACTAATAGAAGTCCAGTCCATACAAATACTGTTAGAGGCTTGGGGATGATCATGTGCTCATTAATCTGTACACGTTGGATTTTCAGAAATAAATGATGAATTTCTACTACTGTCACACATACTGTATTTATATCTTCCAAAGTACTGATAGGTCGTATATCTTTATTTTTCATGTTACAAAGAGAATATCTGGCACATATTAAGAATTTACTACTACTTGTAGTCTTATTTCAATTTTTTCCTTTCTCAAAATGGCACAAGTTTCCTAAAATCCTTTAAATTGCTAACATTATCTGATTTTATTGAATGTATTGGCTTACTCCTCTATAATAATCATATGGGGTGGGAACAGAAAATCAAGTCAAACTAAACTTTGTACTTTTTCTGGTAGAGGGATAATTATAAATATATAGAAAATCATAGGCAACCTGCCATCAGAGTAGTAGCTGTTCTACACACATGAGTAAAACAGGCCATGAAGGGAAAGGCACTGCCTACATCATTGTCTTGTTTTAAAACAATTCTTCCCAACCTATTCCCTACAATTCAGAACTAGAAATCTGTTAGTCATCCTTAACACCTCCCTCTCATGCAGTCAATTTGCAGCAATGTTGACTTCACTTCATAAATATTGCAGACTCCATCATTTCTCCCTGCTGCCATTCTGCTCCTCTTAAAAGCTGACATCTCTCTTCTCTGCATCTTTGCAGTAAAATTGAAAAGTGCCATTTCTCATGTCAATCTTCTTGTACTTGTTCCCTCCCCAATTTACTTCCAGTTATGTCCATGTCACTCTCATGTTTTCAGCCCTCATTTGTGCTCTGAATGTCAAGCTAAAGTCCACGTTAAAGGCTAGGAGCTTGAATGACCTCAACCATAGCTCACTGCCCAGGCTCATCTTGCACATTCTCTTGTCCTTTCTCTTCTACCTTCTACAATCCATAGTTCCTGTCATGTTCTTTTCTACCTAAGGATCTTTGCATATGTTATCTTCATTGCCTGGAGCATAGTTTCTTCCCTTCTGATCCAGTTCCTAACAGAATAAGGAGTCTGAGACATTTCTTAGGTCTCAGATCAAGCAATGCAGCCTTCCCTGACCTCCCTGACAAATATGATCTTTTGCAGTTTTCCTACCTAACACATACTATAATAGCAGTTTGGGTAATTACCAATCTCTGTCACTAGACTGTAGCTATGAAGGCAGGGTGTTGTTAATTACTATGAATACAGTAATATGTTATTATTTTATTTTCTCTTTATTTATTATTGTGCTTGCCACCTCACTGAATATTTCCTGAATAAAGACGATGAACAAATGAGTGAGAAAATTAAAGTTCAGTTTAAAAGACTAGAAACGATGAAAGAATGGTAACTTTGGGACTGGGATACCTTAGGAAGTAGGTCAACCTAAACAGAGTTTGAAGTTGGGTCACATTCCCTTCAAAATAATTATAAACCTAGTGTTATAATAATAATAATAATAATAAATATGTATCATTAATTGAATATTTACTATGTCTTGGAAACTGCCTGGGGTTCTTTCTATAGTGCTTTAAAGGATTCAAGCCATGATTTTAAAAAGCATCTACAGTATAGGGAGATGTCAAATGTTCCCAATTTCTGTGACATTTTTGTCTTTAGCAGGCAAAGATATCTGCCGAAAAGACATCAATTTGAATAAGTATGTGAGGATAATGTTTTGAGACGTAAACAGATGGAGGCTTCTTTTTTTGATATTTCCAACTATTCCATATGGCAGAAGGATTAGATTTTTTTGAACAGTCAACGTCAGTTTTTTTCTATTCCTAAGGTTAAAATTTCTGCCCTGTCTGGGATGAAAGAGAGAGGAGAATGAAAGGAAAGTCTAAAGATGAAAAGCTATTGTGTCTTAGAGTTCCCAGGAGAGAGATGGCGGAACCCCTCTGGCAGCTAGATCAGAAGAGGCTTCATGCCACTGCTGTGTGATGATGCCAAGAATGCAGCAAGATCCCAAGGTTTCCCTTTTCCTGCTTGGTGTGGGAGCAAAAACCAGTGTCTGTGTTAGCCTTCTAGCCACGTAATGCTGCTGAGTTAGTAGACCCTACTCTCAAGACCTTCTCATAGTTGAGGTGTTGCTAGAATATCTTATTCATTTGACCCTTTACCTTGTGCAAAGAGAGACCATATTTGCATTTAACTTCCTTCTTGGAAATGAACAAATGATTTTTACTACTTTGTTTAAATAGAAACCCTATTTTCTAGGGCAAGAAGAGAGGAAAGGAGAATGGTATTAGCCAGAGGGATCCAGAGAGATGATAGCTTGAAAATCTTAAGTGACTAATACTGCGATTTAGCATCACAAGAATAAAGTGTCTTACACAGATAGAAGTACTAGAGAAACTACATTACTCATAAGGCAAAACACATTTTAAACAGACTTCCATAGGCCAAGAAAACAAGTTTTCTTAAAAAGAACAAGATTTGCTGTAGCCTCTGGGCAAAACAAGAATTCTTATTGCTTATGTAAGAGCAAGCGCTTCCTACAGTCTTTTGAATTTTATGGGTATTCTCTCAGGTTTCAGAGAAAATAAAATATATATATATATATATATATATTTTTTTTTTTAATAGAATTAAAAACTCCTTTAGAAGTGCTTCCTCTTTTTCAGGTAATAAATACATGAAGCAAGGCTTTTTTAGGGTTAGAGTTTGGTTTGAAAGACTTAATGCTCACAAATCACATTATTATCATGTATTTTGGGGTATTTTTTCCAAGCAGCTCAATTTATAGGTTCAAAGATACCTCTCAAAATTTGTATCAGTAAAAGAAGAGCATGATATGCTTCAGAAATATTTTGCTGTTTAGTTTTTTTCTTCTGTTTTATCACCACCAGCTTCATTGATTCGTATGGGGTAAAAATTTGATTGTAATATGGAAAATACATGGATTTTTCAAAATAAGCAAAATCCAAAGGTTTCTTTTTATTATTATTATACTACTGTTTTGCTGAATTCTAATGAGAAACCTGTTTTAGTATTCAACATATTCTGTCCTAGGATCAAAGGTCTAAATTCTTCTTGGAGTCAATGTGCTTTATATGTGGTTTTCTAAGGGTTATTTATGAACACAGAATTTGTCCTGTAGAGAACAAAATGCTATGTGCAGCATATCAGAGTATATTTGATTTACCCATTATTTGAACTATTAATATTTTTCTCCTAGCTATAAAAAGAATGAGCTGGCTATCCAGTAGAAAGACCATCAGGCAAAGAGGCAACATGGCATCATTCAGGAAGCACCAGCCTGGAAAACAAAGGACAAGGAATAAGGTACTCCTTGAGTATTCCTAATGATCTTGTCTGTGTTGAATGCACCTGAATTTTGCCTCCCATTAGTTCTGAGCCAAAGAAAAAGAATTGCTTTTTTCATAGCCATGAACATTTTTGTTTTCCCTCTCCCAAATAGGAGAGAAATATACTCCAAGTTACCAAGCATGAGAAATTATTATGTATGCATGTAACTAATCAGATGAGAATCAACCTGTAACCATTAATTGATTGTGTAGTAATTACTGTGAAAGGCAGTGTGGTTTAATTGAGGAAAGAACTAGGTTTACTATCAGCCAAACCTGAGTTGGTATTTTTGTTATAGTACTTATTAGTTGTGTGAACTTGATCAAGTTCCCTAAATGTCTGGGCCTCATCTGTAAAATGAGGCTAACAATATTTAGCTTCATGTGGTGTTATATGACTAAATAAAATAATTTGATATATGCAGTACACATCACACAAAGTAACTACTCCAGAAATGATTATTTTTATACCTGAAATATTTTTATTTATTATTTATTATTCAGAGTATTTTTATACTCTGAAGCTTCACCATCACTGATAGTTGCATTACATTTCTTCTGATAAGCGTCAGGTACCTACTTCTTACTTTGTCCCCTTTGGATATTTGTTAAGAACGTGGTGGTTGTTCAGCTTACCATGGATAAAATCTTTATATAAAGATCACCATACCTTGTGCCCCGTGACCCTGCCATTCTGACCAGCACTTATTTGGTCTGTAACCAGCTGACTAAGCAAAGCCTTAGTAGCCTATGGCTTAATGTAGGGATATACTAAGAGCACAAAGGGGCATTTATAACCCTTCTGTGGGCAGTTTTGTATGTGACATTCTCAGACACGTTTCTTCTTTTCTATTCCTCCATACGTTCTCTTATAAATTTGTATTACTTTCATCACCCGAACGTGTCTCTGTTCATTCAGTGCAAACAGGTAGATAATACATAAGACAGATCTCCCTTTCATTTCACCAGTAATATGGCACCTAAGTGATATTTTTAGTGGTAAACATTTTTTCTTCCTAAAGAATGGGATATAAGAGACCATTACCCACTTTATTTCTGAGGAACTGAACTGCACCTTTGAAAATGGCCCAAGAAGAACAAGAGCTAGAATGTGAAGGATAAAACTGTTCACTGGTCTAAGTCCTTGATAAAATTACTATTTAAGTGTTTAATGCTTATCTCATTTAGTATCAAAGTAAATGGTAATTGGGGAGAAAGTGATGGATTAGTTTAGTTATGAAGTGTAATGGTTGCAAAATTAAGTACAATGTCACTAAGTAGAAATTTTAGGCATAATTACTTTTAAGGGAGATAAAATTTTCAAATAGCCACTTTGGAAGATTACTTAATTCATGTTTATAAATTATATTAAAGATGAAAAGCACTATTTTAAATATTAGGGTATCATCTAATGTGCCTCAAAGAATTTAATTTATGTGCAAAATGACAATTACTAGATTCTAATTAAATAGTAAGAGAGAGTAATGGTCTAATGCTTTGATGATAGGCAGAGTCCTTGATTACTAGAATCCAGTTCTAACTTGTTGGTCTTAGGCAACCTCTGTTTTTTTCTGATGAGACTAAATGAAATTTTTCTTTTCATGGGAATTAAAAAAGGTTAAAATGAGAGGGTTTGGAGTTGGTCTGACATTTTAAATATTGTTATTAATAGATTTTGATAGAACTAATCAATTGTCTTTCTTAAAAAGTTAATTCTTATCTTCCTTAACTCTTAAGGCATAAGATGATATAGACATATATACATGAATAATTACTATTTTATCTTCAGAGTAAAATTACTATAATCATTTATATATAATTTATATTATCAAATATATGCACACCTATGTACAGATACGAAAAACAATTATTTGAAATAGGATGTAAAAAGTTTTGTATATTGGGGTGCCTGGGTGGCTCAGTGGGTTTAACCTCTACCTTCGGCTCAGGTCATGATCTCAGGGTCCTGGGATCAACCCCCACATTGGGCTCTCTGCTCGGTGGGGAGCCTGCTTCCCCTTCTCTCTCTCTGTCTGACTCTCTGCCTACTTGTGATCTCTCTCTCTGTCAAATAAATAAATAAATAAATAATTTAAAAAGTTGTATATATTATACCATGTCTTGGTTCATGATAGACCTATAAAAAACTCTACAATGAAATTCATGTTTCAATTTAACTAAGGAATTAATAGATAATTTTATAAATCTGACAGCTAACAATTATCTGCATTGTAGCCCTATTTAAGGGTCAACTTAAAATGAACTAGACCCATATTTAAACAGAAGTCTTGAGATCTTCTTATCCTGCATTCATGCTTATTGATTTTTAGTTTTCATAGTCAGCCAGAGTCTTTGTTGTTCATTCATCCATTATTCACTCATTCAGCAGACTGTTAATGAAACCCTTCTATGTGTTCTAGATGTTCTGCTAAATTTAGAGAATGCAAAGAAGTTAGGTCTCATCTTCTCCTCTAAAAAATTTCCTCTCCAGGGAATGGGATAAATAAGTAGGTAAAGGTACACCAATGCATCAAATCGTGGAGATAGTATATATATATATATATTGTACTTTGTGGGAAACTTAGTCAAAACTTAGTCAAACTAACCAAGTCTATGAAAGAAAGAGAAGGCTTTGTGGAGTGTGTTCCCTGAGTCGAATATTAAAGGATAAGTATCTATTAGCTTAGGAGGCTGAGGAGGGGATGTAGTGACTACATTCCAGTAAGACGGAGCTGATTTAGCAAAGAAGGGAAGATACAGTGTTAATTTTGTGTATGTCTATAATAGTGTGTGGTAAAAAGGGGACCACTAGGAGGTGAGGTTAGGAAGGAGGCGGGGGCCAGATAAAGGCAGACCTTGGATGTTAACTAAAGGAACATGGATGTAATCGAATTAGGAGGGGCCAAGTTTTTTAATGCTTAAGGAACAACTTGTTCCATATTCCAGAAATATGGAATAAGTTGTTCCTTGTTCCTTATGTTGGGTATACCCAACATTGTATACCTTTGGTCCCATGGCTCTGAAGAGAGGAAGATCTATACATTGTGGCTTGCTGGAAAGTATATATACATCCCAATTAGGGCTCTGGACTTAAAGTTACTTTTCATATTTTCTTAAAGGATGTCGTGTTGGGCTCTGTAGTGCTATTAAGCACTGTCTTTAGGATGTCAACCTAATTACCTTACCATTTAACTATTTCGTGAACCATTACCTACTACATTCATACTTATGTGCATGTAGTAACAGAAGCAATGAGGTAATTAAGGGACAATCCAGTGGTAGAATAGAAACTGTGGAATGTCTATGTGAAGCAGTAATGTTTCTATCTTGAATAATTAGGCAATATATATTACAGGAGAAGGCCTTCTTTAACCTCGAGGCACATTTTCATTTTGCGACTTTCCAACTCACCCCAAGGAGTCAGAAAACTGTAGTTAACTTTTAGAATAATTTAACTGTAGAAGTCCTTTGGGTAAGAGGAAAACTCCAGTAGTAATTAGCATCCTAATTATCTAGGATGCCTATACATTAAGTTTAGGATATGAAATTACCAGAATAACCTAAAAGGAAATGGATGCTTTTTTCAAGTTATGACATATCCTGAGTTTTTTCACTTTTAATTGGGGAAGGCTTTACCTTCTGTACCACATGAAGTCCAATAAATCTTCAGGTGGAGTGTAAATAATGTGCATGTTAGCTCCATTTATGGGATACTAATATATCACAAATGGCTAAATTTGTGTGAAAATAAAGCAAGAAGCTTCATTTCATGACCTTTTAATTTCTGTCAGGTTAAAAGAGTCTTCAGGGAATTAATTGATTTCCATATCTGGAAAATGGAAGGTATCTGTCCCAATAAATTCTTGTGGTAAAGTAATTTATTGAGATGTATAAATCTATGAGTATGTGGGAAGGTATGCTATCTTTTCCAGTGTTCTGGAAGAACCCCTTGCCCTTCAATTCCAAAAAAGTATTTCTTGGTGTCTTGGGAGCTCTTTCAAGCTATAAGTATAGATTGCTAACTGTGCTAGGATGACCACATATCTCTGTTTTCCTGGGTTAATATGCAGGCAACAGATGCTATCAGGGCTCTGCCCATATACCCCCTCAGATTTGTTTCATGTAAGTGTGGCTTCTGTCCCAGTAGCGAGCACTTGTGTCTTCTCTTTGGGAGGGCTACTCTCAGACTCCTGTGACCCACTTTGGCAGTGTACAGAGCGCTGGAAGTACCTGGGAATTGATATTCATCTAGAACTACACTTAATGACTGATGGGTACAGGGGTTTAAATATTCTAGCTCCCTTGTCCCCTGGCTCTCTTAAGTGTGACTGATATTTTTTCTTTCTCCAGAGACCTCTTAGGTAGGGTTGCCAAGTATAGCAAATAAAAATACAGGGTGCCCAGGAAGAATGCAATATTCTGCATATACTTACACCAAAAAATTAATTTTTATTCAACATTAAACCCAACGTAACTGGATGTCTTGTATGTGATCTGGTACTCCCCCGTACCTTCCCCCAACCCCGCAACTTTTGTGGGACTTCACTGGATATGGCATTCTTTCTTGGCTTCTTTCCTGTTGTATTTCTACCTCCCCATTCATCTACCAGATTTTCTTGGGAATATATCTTAAAAAGCACTTTACTACAAATCAGGGTTTCTTCCAGGGAGCCTAATCTGAGCGAACTGCTGTATCTGTTGCCTTGCCATGATTATTAATCCCTTCTCAAAATGTTCTGGTTTGAATGACAAATAATATGGTCATTCAAGCTATTATAAAAACATAAGTGGTTCTTCTAGATGTTGCAGTTTTCGATCTTTTTTTGTTTCAGTCATTAAAAATACCAAAAGGGGTGCTTGGATGACTCAGTTGGTTGTCTGGTTCTTGGTTTCAGCTCAAGTCATGATCTCAGGGTCTGGGGATCAAGCCCCACATTGGGCTCCATGCTCAGGGCAGAGTGTGCTTGTCCCTCTCCCTCCACCTCTGTTCCTCCCCCTGCTCATCCGCTCTCTCAAGTAAATAAATAAACTCTTAAAAAAAAAACCCAAGAAACAAAAATGCATATAACTTATTGAGAACATTGTACTGTGTTCCCAAGAAATACACAGAACATGATTAAGTAGTGACTATGGAGTGGGAAATTGGAAATATTATGATAGGGAAGAGATTTTTCAACAGTAGAGCTTGGTCTAAGGTTTGTGGTTTCTGGAACAAGTAAGGATAATGATTCTGGCCCTTGTAATACCTTGAAGAGTTTGTAGGATTTGCCTATTTACTGTGACTAAAAGGCTTTGTGTTAGACACAAGGGTTTTGGTCCTTATCAAAATTTCCTATGCCCAAGTATATCATGGAAGTAGCAAAACAGTCAGACCACAGGGACTATGCAGGTTTGGAAAATGTTCCATATTAGCAAACAGATAATACTAAAGCCTGAAGTTGAGAAAGACACCTGGGGCCTTCACATGGCTCTGAGCCATGTTATGCATAAGTCCTAGTAATGATCCAGATTAAGTTGTTCATTAACCCCAAGGGATGAAAGTAAGTTGTATTTAATTTGATTTAAATAAAATAATTTTTTGTGTGTACTTCCAAGTTTGTGGTTACAGATTTCTAACATCACATTTTATAGAAATTTATGACCAAAGTTAATAATTGTTTATTACTTCTTTAAGTTTTAGTTATAACTTTTTAAGTGTTCTTTTTTTTTTTAAGATTTTATTTATTTATTTGACAGACAGAGATCACAAGTAGGCGGAGATGCAGGCAGAGAGAGGAGGGGGAAGCAGGCTCCCTGCTGAGCAGAGTGCCCAATGTGGGGCTTGATCCCAGGACCCTGAGACCATGACCTGAGCTGAAGGCAGAGGCTTTAACCCACTGAGCCACCCAGGTGCGCCTAGTTATAACTTTTTAAATACTC
This sequence comes from Martes martes, assembly GCF_963455335.1. NCBI lineage: Eukaryota > Metazoa > Chordata > Mammalia > Carnivora > Mustelidae > Martes > Martes martes. The sequence continues at coordinate 69,112,824 of NC_137899.1, forward strand.
AAAATGATCACCCCAAAAGTTTTGTGTTTATTTGAATCTAGTTTCTGGATTTATATTCTAAATATGCAGCATCATTTTGATATTAACTTCTAGTAATCTCAAATAGTATCCATGAAAGTGAGATAAATATTTCAGGAGAAATGTACAGAGTAAGCATATAATGACATTTGTAGGATTTCAAATTAAATGTTATAACAGTCATCATGCTATCATGCATTCATTAATCAAAAAATCACATATAAATTGGACGTCAGATACTAGATTCACCTTTATTTAATGGATATATAAGTCATATGAACAGGATAGTATTAAACACATAAAACCAAAGAGTGTATTTTCTATTGCTTTAAAAAATAATCTGCGTTAATCAATTTCCTTGACTGAATTAGTATAACATGACCCCAGCTTTTAAATGCACTTAATTTTCCATCGTCAGTACTTTCTCAATGAAGAAATAAAATTTAGAAATTAGAAGACATGATGAATAGCCTTTATTCTAAGGTCAGACATAAGATACTCACAGCTAATGGAAAACATCATTCTAAGCCATAGCAAATGAGCCCTACCAACATAACAAACTGCTGATATCAGCCTGGAAACCATCTTGAATGTCAAGGGATATGCTCTTCATTTGCAGTGTTTGATTGTTCATATAAATATTTAATGAAAATATTATTAGACTATTCAGCTGAGTGAAATAAACTGATGGCACAAGTAGCTAAGGAAGCTTACTTAATATTCACTAAATGAAGTGGCATAATAATTTATTTTGCATATTATATAAGTCTTTTGAGAGGTGTTGTACTTTTAAACTTTTTAGCACTATTTAAAAGGCATCATTACTGCCATAATTACGAGTTTTTAATGTATTTTTATGGTGAATGAAAATGTAGCACACATTTTTATAGGGAGAAAGAAGACCATCGTCCCCATAATGGATGATAGAAATACAGTACCTCTGATTCTGAAGGTTGGCTTACCTTTAATAGAGCTTCACTGAATCTTACCATAAATGTTAACTTTATACCACATAAAATTACACAGTGGGTTTCTCAAGAGTAGAACTTAAATGATTTAAATGGATAAGATAGAAAGCTTTTTAACTACCATGTGAGCTTTGAATTTTCAGGAAAATTGGAAATCACCTGTTCTGAATCACGTATTTTTTTTTTGAATCACATATATTTTTTAACACTGTTTTAAGTGAGACAATATGAAAAAATATTTGGAAACATAATTTTAGAGAACTGTTATCAGTTCATGTATTTACATATAAAATTTCCCAAATTGTCTTTCCAAATGCTTCTTATAGTAGTTGTTTTGAAAAAATGTTACTTAAGGTTCATGTATATGCACACAGGATAAAAAAATACAAACAAAAGAAAACATATGTACAAAATATTTCTTTGAAAATTCAGGAACAAAAAAATGGTACCCACTTTTTAAAAAGTTAGGAAAAATAAGGTAGTGGTAGAAAATAAAGTGTATGTATGTGTGTGTGCATGTGTACCTGCATGTACTGACATGGTTATGGTGTTTCTTCTTTGGTTTAGCTCTGAATTATAAAAAGAATAAATCCATCACATTATTTCTTAAGGCTGGGACATAAAAAGCATTTGCCAATCTTGCTTTGATTCTTAGTATTTGTAAGGAAACGTAGTGAATCCACATAAGCATTAAGAAAAAATTCTTAAGAATACTGCTGAACCAGCAATAAATGTTGAATAAATATGACATTTATGTCCCTCAAGCTTCAGTAGTTTATGGTGTAGACAAGTCATTAGACCTGATGGGCAATGAGCAAAAATACAGAGGCACATTTCAAAGGGCCATCCACAAATAATCAGCATACTGTGTATATAAGTCAGAATATCTTCTAGACCAGGGAAGAGTCAGTGGCAAATCCATTAAATAGAAGAATATTAAGAGAACTTGTCTATAAACTTCTCTCCCACAAAGAGTTTATTGAAAAATGCAATTTGGGAAACATAATTCTAGGAAATTTTACCAATTAGCATTTTTGTAAGATTAATTTTGAAGTATAAGAACATTTTTTTAAGATTATTTATTTATTTATTTGACAGACAGATCACAAGTAGGCAGAGAGGCAGGCAGATAGGAAGGGAGAAGCAGGCTCCCTGCTGAGCAGAGAGCCCGATGTGGGGCTTGATCCCAGGACCCTGGGATCATGACCTGAGCCGAAGGCAGAGGCTTTAACCCGCTGAGCCACCCAGGCGCCCCTGAAGTATAAGAACATTGACAAAGTATGTCTTTAAGTCAAGAATAAGTCATGCCATAGAGAAACCAATATTTTTAAAGTGGTTATTCAAATTCTTATAGGTAAAATACAGTGTAATATGAGTTTCAGATATACAATATAGTGACTCAACACTTCCATAAAACACCTGATGCTCAGGGTGCCTGGGTGGCTCAGTCAGTTAAGTGACTACCTCTGGCTCAGGTCATGATCCTGGGGTCCTGGAATTGATCCCCCACATTGGGCTCTCTGCTCAGTGGCGAGTATACTTCTCCCTCTCCAAAACTCTGTGATCTTTATCGCTTTCACTGTGTCTCAAAAATAAATAAATAAATAAATAAATAAATAAATAAATAAATAAAATCATTAAAAAAAAAAAATCTGATGCTCATCACTACAAGAGCAAATCTTAACTCCCATCACCTATTTAACCCAGCCGCACCCACCTTTCCTCTAGTAACCATCAGTTCTCTATTGTGATGAGTCTGTTTCTTGGTTTGCATCTATCCTTTAAGAGTATAATTTTAGGGGCACCTGGGTGGCTCAGTGGGTTAAGACTCTGCCTTTGGCTCAGGTCATGATCCCAGGGTCCTGGGATCGAGCCCCACATCGGGCTCTCTGTTCAGCAGGGAGCCTGCTTCTCCCTTCCTATCTGCCTGCCTCTCTGCCTACTCGTGATTTCTCTCTCTGTCAAATAAAAAATTAAATAATTAAAAAAAAAGAGTATAATTTTATGGGGATTTTTTTGTTGGTGGTTTGCTTTTTTTTTTTTTTTTTCCCTACCTCTCTTCCTTTTATCTATTTAAAAACTATATGCAACTTTAGGCTAATGGCAGTCTAGGAGATTAGACCAGTTTCCAGACTTAAAAGAAAAATTTATTAATACTGAGCTTGAAGGCACTGAAGAGCTACCAAGGCAGTAAAGAATTATAGAGTCAAGATCTGGGAAAATAAAGAAAGGTAAGCCACATATTTGGGATGGCTGATTTCTCCAGATAAATCTCAAAAATAAGAACAGAGTTTTTATAGCCTCACAAGACTGAAAGACAAAAATTGGTCTTCAGAGAACATCACGGAGGGAGGATACTGATGAATCCCCATACACCCTGAGTAAGGGTGATGTGGAAGAGATTGGCATTTATCAGCTTTGGACCTTCTAAACCCCCAAATTAGATAAAGGTGTTTCAAATTGTTTTATTACTGCCCACTTGCTAGTAGCATAAAGCAAAAGCTTCTTTGTGTGAATATATTTTCCAAGGCTTCAAATTATTTCTTTATTTTGTGAAATCTCTAGGACCTCTAGGCACGTGAGGAGATGAAATTAGGAAACAGAAAACAAAACAAACAAACAAAAAAATAGAAGAGCAAAAACGAGGAGGAGGAAGATGAAAGGAAGGAAAAAAAAGACTATAAAAAAGGATCCTCAGAAAGTCTATTTGATGAACTTCTCAGACACAAACTATCTAACCACTATTCTTTTTTTTTTTTAACGTTTTATTTATTTTTCAGAGAGAAAGAGACTGAGCAGGCAGAAGGAGCGGTGGACAGGAGGAGCAGGCTCCCTGCTGAGCAAGGAACTCAATGCAGGACTTGATCCCAGGACCCTGAGATCATGACTTGAGGGGAAGGCAGATGCTTAACTCACTGAGCCACACCGGCATCCCTCTAACCACTATTCTTTTTGTTTTTATTAATTTTTAAAATTTTTTATAAACATATAATGTATTTTTATCCCCAGGGGTACAGGTCTGTGAATCGCCAGGTTTACACATTTCACAGCACTCACCATAGCACATACACTCCCCAATGTCCATATCCCCACCACCGTCTCCCGACCCCACTCCCCCCAGCAACCCTCAGTCTGTTTTTTGAGATTGAGTCTTTTATGGTTTGTCTCCCTCCCGATCCCATCTTCTTTCATTTTTTCTTTTCCTACCCGCCAAGCCCCCCATGTTGCATCTCCACTTCCTCATATCAGGGAGATCATATGATAGTTGTATTTTTCCGACTGACTTACTTCACTAAGCATAATACCCTCTAGTTCCATCCACGTCATCACAAATGGCAAGATTTCATTTCTTTTGATGGCTGCATAGTATTCCATTGTATATATATACCACATCTTCTTTATCCATTCATCTGTTGAAGGACATCTAGGTTCTTTCCATAGTTTGGCTATTGTGGACATTGCTGCTATAAACATTCGGGTGCACGTGCCCCTTCGGAGCACCACGTTTGTATCTTTAGGATATATACCCAGTAGTGCAATCGCTGGGTCATAGGGTAGTTCTATTTTCAGTTTTTTGAGGACCCCCCACACTGTTTTCCAGAGTGGTTGCACCAGCTTGCATTCCCACCAACAGTGTAGGAGGGTTCCCCTTTCTCCATATCCTCGCCAGCATCTGTCATTTCCTGACTTGTTCATTTTAGCCATTCTGACTGGTGTGAGGTGGTATCTCATTGTGGTTTTGATTTGTATTTCCCTGATGCCGAGTGATGTGGAGCATTTTTTCATGTGTCTGTTGGCCATCTGGATGTCTTCTTGGAAGAAATGTCTGTTCATGTCCTCTGCCCATTTCTTGATTGGGCTATTTGTTCTTTGGGTGTTGAGTTTGTTAAGCTCTTTATAGATTTTGGATACTAGCCCTTTATCTGATATGTCGTTTGCAAATATCTTCTCCCATTCTGTCAGTTGTCTTTCGGTTTTGTTAACTGTTTCCTTTGCTGTGCAAAAGCTTTTGATCTTGATGAAATCCCAATAGTTCATTTTTGCCCTTGCTTCTGTTGCCTTTGGCGATGTTCCTAGGAAGAAGTTGCTGCAGTTGAGGTCAAAGAGGTTGCTGCCTGCATTCTCCTCAAGGATTTTGATGGATTCCTTTCTCACATTGAGGTCCTTCATCCATTTTGAGTCTATTTTCGTGTATGGTGTAAGGAAGTGGTCCAGTTTCATTTTTCTGCATGTGGCTGTCCAATTTTCCCAACACCATTTATTGAAGAAACTGTCTTTTTTCCATTGGACATTCCTTCCTGCTTTGTCGAAGATTAGTTGACCATAGAGTTGAAGGTTTATTTCTGGGCTCTCTATTCTGTTCCATTGATCTATGTGTCTGTTTTTGTGCCAGTACCATACTGTCTTGATGATGACAGCTTTGTAATAGAGCTTGAAGTCTGGAATTGTGATGCCACCAACTTTGGCTTTCTTTTTCAATATTCCTTTGGCTATTCCAGGTCTTTTCTGATTCCATATAAATTTTAAGATTATTTGTTCTATTTCTTTGAGAAAACTGGATGGGATTTTGATAGGGATTGCATTAAATGTGTAGATTGCTTTAGGTAGCATAGACATTTTCACAATATTTGTTCTTCCAATCCATGAGCATGGAACATTTTTCCATTTCTTTTTTTTTTTTTTAAAGATTGTATTTATTTGATAGAGATCACAAGTAGGCAGAGAGGCAGGCAGAAAGAGAGAGGAAGGGAAGCAGGCTCCCCGCTGAGCAGAAAGCCTGATGCGGGGCTCGATTCCAGGACCCTGAGATCATGACCTGAGCCGAAGGCAGAGGCTTTAACCCACTGAGCCACCCAGGCGCCCCCATTTTTCCATTTCTTTGTGTCTTCTTCAATTTCTTTCATGAGTACTTTATAGTTTTCTGAGTATAGATTCTTTGCCTCTTTGGTTAGGTTTATTCCTAGGTATCTTATGGTTTTGGGTGCAATTGTAAATGGGATTGACTCTTTAATTTCTCTTTCTTCTGTCTTGTTGTTGGTGTAAAGAAATGCAACTGATTTCTGTGCATTGACTTTATATCCTGGCACTTTACTGAATTCCTGTACAAGTTCCAGCAGTTTTGGAGTGGAGTCTTCTGGGTTTTCCACATATAGTATCATATCATCTGCAAAGAGTCATAGTTTAACTTCTTCTTTGCCGATTTGGATGCCTTTAATTTCTTTTTGTTTTTGTTTTTAGTTTTCTTTTGTTGTCTGATTGCCGAGGCCAGGACTTCTAGTACTATGTTGAATAGCAGGGGTGATAACGGACATCTCTGCCGTGTTCCTGACCTTAGCGGAAAAGCTTTCAGTTTTTCTCCATTGAGAATGATATTTGCAGTGGGTTTTTCATAGATGGCTTTGATAATATTGAGGTATGTGCCCTCTATCCCTACACTTTAAAGAGTTTTAATCAGGAAGTCTAACCACTATTCTTAATTCAAAGAAATAAAGCACAAAATTAGAGCATTAGTAGAGATATATAAGAAATACGTGTGTTTTGAGGTTCCTGGGTGGCTCAGTGGGTTAAAGCCTCCTCCTTCGGCTCAGGTCATGATCCCAGGGTCCTGGATCAAGCCCCACATCGGGATCTTTGCTCAGCCTGCTTCCCTTACTCTCTCTCTGCCTGCCTCTCTGCCTGCTTGTGATCTCTACCTGTCATATAAATAGATAAAATCTTTAAAAAAAGAAAGAAATATGTGTATTTATAAACATGCGTACAGAAAAATATATTAAACAACTAAATTGAAACTATAGAACCGATAAATAAAAACAACTAAAATTAAGGTCTAAATAGATTATTCTAACTTCATATTTGTTATAATTGAAGAGGGGATTAGTAAGTTGGAAGGATCAGAAGAATATAGCTAGAGGAAAGCCCAAAATGATAGCCAGAAGAGAAAGTTATAAGCATGGGGACAACAGTTTAGTAGTCTATCATATATGCAAATAGAAACTACAAAAGGAGGGGAAAGAGTAGGCAAGAAAACACTGCTTGTAAACCTGACACAGGAAAAAAAAAAAAAAATATATATATAGTGTGTGTGTGTGTAGTTAAACCTACCTAATTTATGAGTTTTAAAGTGATTGAATATATGATTAATTTCCTCCAACAAATAAAACTACTGTTCTTATTGGTTTTACCAGTTTCCACTGAATGGTTAAGAAGGAAATAACACTCCTGTGATAGACAAAGAGAGATCTTTTAATATTATTTTATGAGGGAGGGGTACTCTGAAATTACACCCACCAGTGACATTGGTAAAATGGAGGCCAACTTTAAGCACAAATTAAAAAATTATAAACAAAATAAAAGCATATCAGATTCAGTAATATATAGAAGAGATGATATATCATGATCAAATTAGGTTTATTCCAGGAATGTAAGGTTGGTTTAACTTTCAATAATCACCCAGTTAAATTATTCATCTTAGTAGAATAAAGCACAAATATATAATCCACTAAATCAGTATAGAGAGGGTATTTGGTAAAATTAAACTATATTTAAACTATATTTATGACTTCAGACTTCTAACAAATTATGAATAGAAGAAACTTCCTTAATCTGGTAATGGATAGGCACAGAAAACATGGAAGAAGCTTTATATTTAATAGTGAACTATTGAAGGTTTTCTTTCATAGATTAAGACTTAAACAAAGATGTCTAGTACTTCTAATAAGCATCATGCCTGAAATCATAGCCAGTGCAATAGGCAAGAAAAAAAGAAAGGGAAAAATCACAGAAAAGGAAGAAAGAATCCACATATACATTATTATAATTAGTATGCAAATTGGACAGAGTTGTTCGATACAATGTCAAAAGGTAGAAATGAAATTTTATGCATGTATATATGGCCTTTGCAGTAGCATCAAAATACTTCAAATACATTAGAAAAATCCTGTGAAAAATTGCCACAGAAAACACTAGAAATATTAAGATAGATTTAAAAAAACCTATACATTAAGGAGACCATTTGTTGTGTTAAGTACTGGGTGTTATATCTAAGTGATGAATCACTAAATTCTACTCTGAAACCAATATTATACTATCTGTTAAATAACTAGAATTTAAATTAAAAATTTGAAACAAAAAAGACATAAATAAATGGACACATTTATCTGGTCCAAGGATGAAGAGATTTAACAATTTAAAGATGTTAGTTTCCCCAAATTGATTTTTATATTCAGTACTATCCCAGTAAAAATACCAGTAGATTTTTATGTGAATATTGGTAAGGTGATATTGATTTGGTGATGCAAATGGTATTTCCAAGCCAAGACACTTTTGAAAAAAATATGAGTTGATAGAACTTGTCCTGTCATATAGCAACAATGATTATGAAAGTTGTTATTAGCTAAGATAAACAAATACGTCAGTAGAGCAGAACAGACAGCATCGTGACAATATGAAACTTTATATGGTGCATGGATGACACTATAAATTAGTGGGCAAAGATTGTTGTTTCAACAAATAGGACAGTACCAATTGCATATCTGTATAATAAATGAAAAGAACTTGACCTTTGTTCATGTGATAAAGTAACAATTGCTTGTACACTGCAGAATTTGGAAGGCAAAACATGAAAGGTTTTAGAAAACACGGAAGAGCGTTTTTATAACCTTGCGTAGAGAAATATTCTTTTTTTTTTTTAAGGTTTTATATATTTATTTATTTATTTGACAGAGAGAGAGAGAGATAGCAAGAGAGGGAACACAAGCAGGGGGAGTGGAAGAGGGAGAAGCAGGCTTCCCGCTGAGCAGGGAGCCTGACACGGGGCTTCAGCCCAGGACCCTGGGATCAGGGCCTGAGCTGAAGGCAATCACTTAATGACTGAGCCACCCAGGTGCCCCATAGAGAAATATTCTTAGACAGGACTTCTAAAGCATTAAAAATAAAAACAATTTAGGGGTACCTGGGTGGCTCAGTGGGTTAAAGCCTCTGCCTTTGGCTCAGGTCATGATCTCAGGGTCCTGGATCGAGCCCTGCATCGGGCTCTCTGCTCAGCAGGGAACCTGCTTCCCCCTTTCTCTCTGTCTGCTGCTCTGCCTACTTATGACCTCTCTCTCTCTGTCAAATAAATAAATAAAATATTTTTTAAAAATTAAAAAAATAAAATAAAACGAATTGAAAATTAAACTACATTAAAATTTTATATCAAAAATCACCATTAAGAAGAAAAGACAGAATGAATGAAAATATTTGCAATGCATATAATTAGACAAGACTCATCCAGAATATAGAAAAAGTACAAATCAATAGGAGAAACACAGAATCCAAAAGAAAATGGGAGGAAGACTTAAACAGGCACTTCACAAAATAGGATATCAAAATGACTAATAAAAATATGAAAAGGTGTACAGCTTCATTAATCATTGTGGGAATACAATTCAAAACCCATACAATTTACTACTAAGCATTCTCCCAAATGTCCGTAAAGATTGACGGTACCATTTTCACAGGAGTTGAGAGCAACAGGGTCTCTCATACATTTCTGGTGAGGTAAAATTTAACATCACCACTGTGGAAAAAGCCTTTGCCATGATCTGTTAACATTCTTCGATTTTGAAATCCCACTCTCTTTCCATGTGGGTGCACACATGCTGCAAGACTTGTCAAAAAATGTTCATAGCAGAGTTATTTGTAATTAATTAAAACTGGAAATAACATAAATGGTCAAGAATGGAATGGGTAAATGATTGTGATGTAATTATCCAATGAAACCTCTTATTGCTCTGAAAATCAGCAAACCTCAACTACACATACAATTTGGATGGAGTGTATAAACATAATGCTGACAAAAATATGCTATATACAAGATAAAATCTTTTGTATTTTAAGGTTCAAAGGACCAAATTGAAAGGACAAAATGTAAGTATATATTTCAGATTAAACTTTCCCAAAATACATATTTCCTTTAATGGAATGTATTTACCCATGAAATTATAACACCTAGGAAAGTGAGCTGCATACAACATAGCTATAGAAAGTCTTGCTGACTGGATGAATCCATTAATTGTTTTAGTGAGTGATTTCGGTTATTCTAATTGGATAATCTGCTACATTAGCCAAATTTATTCTTCCTAAGAAACTTTCCATTTTGGAGAAGATGCAGTTAAACCAGAGGGGATAGAAGAAGAAAGACTAAGATGAAAAAGAATCTGTTACAAACTATATGACATTATTGGTGTCTTGAAGATCATCATCATTGGGAATGAATTTCTCTATGCCAGGCCAGCTCAGAGTCTGGATTTAGTTAGAGAAGATACATTGTTTTTTTTAGACTGAAATCATTAAATCAAAAGAGAAGATGAAAGCAAAAGACGGTGTAGACACAAGTACCAGTGATAGATTTGATTGGATGTACCTAGAAGATACCACAAACTGCAGTGATGGTTCAGTGCAGTTGAACTATGTCGTTAACTATGAACTATGTCATTAAACCTCCCTCCTAAGGTGGAGAGTTAAACAGTTATACAATTGTTAAACCCAGACCTATTCAGGATCAGTGTTCTGTGGCAGTGGGAAATATTTAAGAGACTCTTTCTTCCAGACTTTAGGGAAGGTGAGTGGAGACTTGGGAAAGGGATTACAGCCTCTTTGTCTTTAAGACAAACTTTTTGGATGGATATTCTCTCTGTAGTGTTTCTGTGTCATACTAACCAATGTATGACCAAGGGTAAATCTCCTGGGGTAACGAGTCTGTTGTTCTCTTGCTACAGAAAGAACTGAATCCAAAGTACTAAAAAAATCAATATACTGAAATCCAGGTAAAGAACTTATAATTTGTTCTTCAGAAATGTCAAAGCTAAAACAGGATACTGAAACTTTCCCTTAAGCTTAAAAACAATAACCCTGTAATATAGAAAGGGATCTATATGGATAAATGAACAAATTTATTCCTTAAAAGAGAAAGCTGAGACTTGCATATAATATAAACCTAATATTTAAATATTAATTTTGACAAGAAAGGGATTTTTACCAAGGTTTCTTGTGATTAGCTGTCATTCCATGGAACTCGCTGATAAAATCCTAAGTGTATAATGTCATGTTGCTCTTTCCACTGAGGAAATAAATTTAACATATGGCAGCATAAATTCAGGCACATATATCGAGGATGTTTGATAACAAAGGCCATTGAATTCAAGAATGGACTTATTTGGAAGAGGATTCATGGATTCTGCTACTGTGTAGTTACTGAATAATAAGACTCACCTGTCTAGCATGACTCATGCATTTCCAGGTGAAGTCAACGGGATGAATCATATACGCTTTCAAGGATCTTTGCCATCATATAATTCTACAAGACTGATGCAGTATATTTTAAGAAGTGTGATTCAAAGGTCAGAAGGCAGAGGTATACGTACACTGTTGCAAGTACAAATCACTTCTGCAGTATTCACAGATACTGGTCAATGGTAGATACTGAACTCTTTCATTTCTTAACATTTGTTAATTTCCAGAAAAGAATGTAAAATTCCCAATACAATAAGCTTTCTGATGGTTCTACTTTATTATATGAAACAGTTTCTATTATAATAATATGTAATAATGACATAATTTTTGATACTTTTATTTGAAATCAGCACATTTTTGAAATAATAAGAAATCCCACTTCTCTTTTAGACAAATACTATACATTGTTGGTACCCCCCAAATATTTAATTCTTTTTAAAAAATCTTTTCCAGATCCTCAAGATCTTATTTTTAAAATTGTAATGAAAATTGAACCCTCTTAAAAAGGCTTTGTGTAGTTACAATTAAATTAAATCATACTCCTTCAAAGGCTTGGTATTATTCTTTTTTTTTTTTTAAGATTTTATTTATTTATTTGACAGACAGAGATCACAAGTAGGCAGAGAGGCAGGCAGAGAGAGAGGAGGAAGCAGGCTCCCTGTTGAGCAGAGAGCCCGATGTGGGACTCGATCCCAGGACCCTGGGATCATGACCTGAGCCGAAAGCAGAGGCTTTAACCCACTGAGCCACCCAGGTTCCCGGCTTGGTATTATTCTAAATGTTATCAATACATGATTGTGATTTTTATCATCAGTCTTTCTGGGCCTAATTTATCAGCTGTACAATAAAAGAAATTTTAAAGTCTATATTTTGACACATTATATTACATTTTCCTTGGTTTTCAAATATCTGTGTCATTTGCTTTAAATTATACTTTTTTATGACACATGGCATTTCTTTTCTATTTTCTTTGAGTAAGCATCATGAAAAGAATACTAAGAATATGCAGTAGCCGAATATCAGTGTTTAGAATAACAAATGAATTTAAGAAATACAGTATTCTTTATGGAATAAATTCCAACTGTTTTCTTTCTTTTTTTAATTTTTAATTTTTTTAAGATTTTATTTATTTGACAGAGAAAGACAAAGTGAGAGAGGGAACACAAGCAGGGGGAGGGGGGAGAGGGCGAGGGAGAGGAAGAGGCAGGCTCCCTGTGGCAGGGAGCCCAATGTGGAGCTCGATCCCTTGACCTGAGCTGAAGGCAGACACTTGACAACTGAGCCACCCAGGTGCCCCAGCTTTTTCTTTCTTACTAAAGCTTGAAACATCCCTATGTATCAAAAACAGGACATTTAGAACAATCAGGTGATGAGGTGTTGACTGCACCAACAAAATCAGATAAGACACGTTGAATGAAGAAATTCACACAGACCATGTTCATTTAGAAGTGAAATCTGAGTTATCACACAGTGCTTATTTGTACCTTTCTTATCCATCAGAAATTTCACCATTATGTCACTGTATATAGAATTGAGTTTTCTTTGAGCAGCATCCTTGCTCATCTTGTGTGTCTATCTGTAATTTGAAGTAATTTCCAGTAGATGGCAATATGGGTACCATATCCAAGAGGCCAGTCATATCATACATAGCAGATATGCCTGCTATGCTAATGGATATTGTGGAAATTCTGGCTAAGATAAGTGTAGGGCATATTAGAGAATACTCTTTATTATTAAACTAAACATGTGACTGGAATAACAAAGGCAGATTTATATATAATGAGAGTTTGGCAAGCAAGGATCTTAATGACAACAAAATGCTCTGATACATTTTCTATACCAGGCACTACAATAAATGTGAATTTTCTCACTATACTATATAATGTGCCATAGCTGAAGCCTTTACTATATTATCTCATTTTACAGATTTCAGTCTTGCTTGTTAACCTGTTTATCCTGACCTCACACCTTTGCTCCAGTCTCACCCTTTGAAAAACTTGCTGCCTCAGCAAAGAGCAGTAACCAGTCATACTTGCAGTAGCAGTTTTGCGTCACCCTTGCTTCATACTCATCCTCCTACCCTTCTCCTATTTCAGAGAGCCTGGCCCGGCTGTATATGCATTTTTCTCATCCTCTCCCCGCCTTTGGATTTGTCCATTGGTTCTCTGTTTCTGGAATTAATGCTACTGTCCTCTATGAAAGTTGACTGAGAACCATCGTTGTTCTCTCCCAGCTCTTTGACTGGGATGCCAGCTCCAATTCATTCTCTTTACCTGTCATTGGCCCCCTGGCAGGGTCTACTCAAATCCCCAGATGGGGACAGTTTTTAGTTGTTAGTGGCATAAAACATAGTACAACTAACAGATGATGATGTGTTTTATTTCTGGCAAAATTCATAGACATTCCAGCTCTGTGGATGGTGGGTTGAACACTAATTATATGAGCATACTCAAGTGGAAATGACTCTAATATTTCAGAGGGCTGGGGAGATCTGCCAATGTATTGCTGTTACCACTTAAACATTTCTGATTTTAAATTCAGGAAAGTACCTACAGACTAGAAAGCTGAGAAAAGAGATAGCTTTGTTTTTCCAATGAAGCATTCCATTTTTTAGCTTTAATTAAAACAGATGTCTTATATGAAGATTCTTTTAATTATGTAGAATACACTGCTAAAATATAGGCTTTCACTCCTTGAAAAGCCTTCACTGACCAGGAAAATGAGGTCAGGATAACCCAACTTCCTTTAAGTCCTTTGAAATATCAAACATTTCCATTTTAAGTGTTCTTCACAGAGTCTTTCATGATAAGCTCTGTGTGTAGGTCCACACAATGCCAAATGAATTGCCAGGGTAGGCAAGAGAATGACAATTGACCGATCCTTGATTTTTTATTCTTGAATCTGTCAAGGCTACTCATTGGGAAGTGAATTAAGGTTCACAGAAGTCTCTCAGTATAAGTCTCAAGAGGCTACAGGGCTAACACTATGAATCGTCTTAGAAGGTTTGCAACATTTTTCTCTGAAAGATCTTAAGGTTTTATTTCCAAGTTTGGAGGTGTGCAAAGATTTGCTTATTCTGCGAAACCTATTTTGAGGCTTTTCCCCCTCCCATTACTGATAGGTTTAGGAATTATTTACTCTGTGAAGCAACCCTCTGCTTATATACTAAGGAGATTATAAGGAAAAGCATCCCCTCTTCTTTTTGTGTCCTTTCTTTTACGCCAAGTCTTCATTAATTTCACATCCCATCAGTACTATTTCTTCCCACTCAGGTACCCAAGGTAAGAATTTGTTTTCTTCTTTTTGGCTCCTCTCATACTAAGGTGCCACCAATTATAATGCAAAAACTTTGAGAAGTTGGTTTTCCTAATATGTTTTCTTTTTAAACATGCAGTGCAGTATTTCACATAAAATGCATAACAGCAATTTTATTTCAAATACTGATTGATTGACCTCTCTTTTCTATATGAAGTGATGTAGCAGCCTCATGACATGTTAGTGTTCATTTCCCATATTGCTTTTCTGACAGAACATGCATTATACAGGGTATTTTTTGCACTTTAATTGAAAACAGGTATTATAGATCACCCTCAGGAGATTGTAAATGTGCATAAATGCATACATCTTTGGAGAGAATTCTTCTTTGCTGGCTAGAGTTGAATAAAATGATTTCCATTTCTTTGGAGGAGGGAAAGAAAACAAAAGAGCATTGCATGCAACATGATGAATGTTCAATAACTAGTAAACATCAAGAACAAGCTTTTTCTGCATAAGTATTTTTAATTGTAGTGATGCCAGGTATGCAAATTCAATTTTGGAATTTTAAAGAATATCTTTACCAAATTATTTTAAAAAGGACTTCCTCTTATAAGTGTTCTAAATACATGAGAGAAGCAGATGATTGTAAATATTACCAACAATGATGATTATCTTCTTGTCAAAACTAATAGGAAGGAAGTTATATACCACTTGTAGGAAGGCATAAAATGACTTAAAGAATTCTCTTGAGATCATTTTTTTTCTTTACCAAGAGAATGCATGTTTATATATAAAGAAAATTGATGATTCTCCTATCCTTGTATAAATATGAATTGCTAATTTTGAGGTATCAAAGTTAGCAGTTCTTTTCTGGGATTTTCACCTCTGAATTAGAAATTATTCAAATTCAAAACTTTATTCAATTTAAGTAGAAATAGGAAATTTCTCTTGATATCTAACAAAGGTAACTGACATTAAACATTAGACATTTTAGATACTCCAAGATGAAATAGTCAGTTTAACTTGAATAATTTAGAAGTTCTCAGAGTAACTAGAGATGTGATTTATAGGCAGACCTGTAAAAATATATTTTGTGAGATCTATGGTAAAACACTACTATTTCAACAAACTCAACTCTATAGAATAAGCCTAGAACTGACAAGGCTTCTTCTTATAAAAAGTAGCTAAAACTAAGTCCTAATTCTGCCTTTATTTAGCCTGTATTTATACTCATTATATCCAAATATTATTTATTTGATTTTGAAGACTGTAGTGGGTCCTTTTTTAAAAAATTTTCTCCCAACTCCATTTTTTTTACCAGCAGGATGAATGTTGGCAACTAAAGGCTTAAAGGCTTTCACTGGAGAATTTCCTTCAGCTCAGGAAGAGCAAACCTGCCTGGGAAGTTATACATCCTATCCCCAAACTGTCTACCTTCATTGCCAGAGATAGCCGTCAGTCAATGACTGACTGAAATGAGGATCATAAACCTGGCCCCCTTGCCTCATGGTAGAGAACATCTCTGTGATTTAGTTCACGTACCAGAACATCTTATGCGACGAGGCTGAAGTTAGCCTCTGGTTGAAACCACATCCTTGCCTGTCTTACTCTTCTTCCCTATTCCTATCCTACTTCCCTCAGCCCCTTCTCTGGAGAGCTCTCCTTCCTGCATCATACACACAGAGAATTCCTAGCACAGGCACTCCTAAGGAATCTGGTTTATGAAAATGTTCCAAAATATTTAGAATTAGAAAATTAGAAAATTATGAATTTCTAGATAGAATCAAAATTAAAAACAAAACCATGAAAGATGACAGATTTGAAGTTTTAAAGTTTTTACATTTTACTAGAAATTGTATTTGAAAATTAGAGTATACTAAGTTATGTAGTAATCTTTAGGGCTACTGGTATAAAAAGCCAATAGTGAAAAATTATAATAGAAAATATTCAAGTAACAATGGAAAAACATAAACTAAAGAATAAGGAACAGATGAGTAAAGTAGAAAATAACAGGACGATAGACAAAATGTGATCATATCAATAATTACATTAAATGTACATAAATACTAAAAAAATTGATATGTTCCACTACATAAGAATATAAAAACTATAAAAACATATACATGTAAAAGCATAGCCTTAAATGATTCACGTAAAAAATGGGGCACCTGGGTGGCTCAGTGGGTTAAAGCCTCTGCCTTTGGCTCAGGTCATGATCCCAGGGTCCTGGGATCGAGCCCCGCATCGAGCCCCGCATCGGGCTCTCTGCTCAGCAGGGAGCCTGCTTCCTCCTCTCTCTCTGCCTGCCTCTCTGCCTACTTGTGATCTCTGTCAAATAAATAAATAATCTTTAAAAAAAATTAAAAAAAAAAGATTCACGTAAAAATTAACAGAATAAACAGAAGAAATGGAAACATCTACAACTGTCTACCACGGGAGATTTTAGCTGGTTTTCTTCAATAATTGATAGAACAAACAGAAATGTTAATGAGTGTAATAGGCCACAGTTAGTAAAATATGTACTTGATATGCACAGGGCATTGTGTCCTATAATTTCAGAATACTCATTCTGTTTTCTTACTAAAATTGAGAATAAGCATAGAAGACATAGTATTGCAAGTTTGAGGAAACGGGAAGATATGAAATGACTATCCAGAAGAGTAGATAAATGGTTGGATTAGGAAAACATCATTTGCTAGGTAGTATTAGGGCCACTTGAATTTATAGTATTTCAATCACATAAGCTATAAATTCATTTAATATTGATGTATGACCTTCTCTAAAGATACAAAATCAGGAAATAGAGAAATTTTTAGAGAATCTAAGATGGCTTTATTTATAAGATGTACCAATTGTGTATCTGCCACTAAGAAGAAAAAATGTGTGCCAATTAAATTTTGCAAGATATTCTTATTCAATGAATTTTAAGAGATCTAGGTTTAGAGATGTTAAAATGTGGGGCAAAATTTTATGCTGTTTATGATGGAGTACAGTATGAGGGAATCTAACAGAATAAACATTGTAGAGAGGTATCCCTGATTTGGGATTCTGCTAATAAGAAGCAATTCTTAGATAAGATAATGCCACAGGAAAGAATCCAATATTACAGTTAGACTGAGTTAGTCCAGTAAAAGTTGGCCTGATCAGGGATGATTATGTATCACTTCTCAGAGTTCAAACTCTGAAGTTTGATTTCTGCCACTCATTAACTGTGTGATTCTGATTAAGCCATCCACCTCTGTTTTTCAGTTTCCTCTTCTATGAGATTGGGAATATCACATATTCTCAATATGTATATTCAGATATACATATACATACATTACATCTATATATCAATTGTAAATTGTAATTGTAAATAATTGGCAAAGGTTAATTATGACTGCCTCTCTCCAATACATAGATGAGAAAGGGAACAAAAATATCTGCTAGGTAATTATTGTAAAAGAAAGGATAAATAGTTAACAGCCATCCCCACCCCCTCTTTTCCATGACTCTTATCTCACTGAATGGTTCCCTCACCATCTACTGATGCAAGACAGAAATCTAAGAACTGCTTTTAGCACTTTTTTCTCACCCCTCCCTTTATTCTATTTCAAAGTGCTATATATTTTCCTTGAGTTTTTCTGCTTTCCTGAAGCTTAACTGTACCGATTTTAGACCAAGCTATTATCATAATTCTTCACTCAGGCTACCCAAAGCCTTCTTCCTTGTTTCTCCACAGGTGGTCCTTGTCTTTCCACCCGCAGGGCATGACACCTCCAATCTCATCGAAATCCTCAACTGTTATCTTTGATAAAATATCTTGAAGATTCTTTGCAGTCTATCACAACTCTACCATTCAGTAATGGTAATTAGAATCTTGGAGGAGAAAAAAACCTAGAAATTTTAAGAATTTAGAGTAAAAAAATAATTTAGAGCCATACTATATTGTTCACTGGTTAGACCAGTGGGTGAAAGGAGACTAGTTTCAAATGTGCAGCTATTATTTCATTGATAAGATTCCTTATTAGGGTTAGTGAAGTTATGCCAGGCCTTTGAAATGATCAGGTGATTCAAGGCTGTGGAAGCAGGAAATTAGGGAAAGGACACAAAAAGGCCTTGAAGAGTCAGTCTCTTGGGAGAGATGGTGAGCTCTGTCGGTGGAAAGCACAGGGAAAGTTTTGGAACAGTTAGGATCCCGGCCAGATGCGTAGGAATTCAACAATGAATTAATGCAGGCTGTGTGTTGGAGGAAATAGGTGGGGGGGGGCGGGTAGAACAAACAGACTCAGAGTTGCTATTGAGTATTGAAGGTAGAGATGATCCACGTTCAGAGCAGCATGACTAGAACTCTGTTTTAAATGTTCTCCTCAGTGCTTCACCCCCATTCCCATCCATATTCAGCCATTCTTAATATGACCTGATCACAAGAAATATATTTTGAGAGCATGCATGTTACCTTTTCTTTATGTTGCTACAGATTATATTCATTGGTTGTTAATTTTTTTTTGTACATCAGAATCACCAGAAAAAGTACAATTTCTGAGTCAGTAGATATGGATTAGGAACCAGGAATCTGCATTGCTCACATGATCACAGGGCTGCTGAGGCTGGCCTAGGGACCACATTTTTATAGTGGTGGAAGCTATGTTATAGTGGTGGAAAGAGACAGAAAAATCCTAATGCACTCATTGGACTCCCCTTGGAGAGGGTATGCTTTGTATTAGGAAGAAATACTCGTTTTGGGGTAGGGGAATAAGACTCCAAAATGAGGAGAGTCGTGTTTATTAGAAGCCCTTTTGCTTTGCTGAGTTTTGGCATGAATTAGGATATGCACGTATGTGGAGAAAAACTGGGGCTGATTTTAATCTAGCATTAAAAAGAGAAGGATTGAAAGATCTCAGAGCTAAATGGAAGGGAAAAGAGCCAGGAAGACTTTCATACAGAGAGGGGAGAAGAAGCAAAAGTAAATCAAAATAATAGTATTTTAAGGTGGAATTAAACAAGAGGAAAATGTGTAAGGGATTTTTAAGAAATTAACTGTGGGTATGTGAGCTTGTGAACGATCAGAAATGCTTTGAAACAGGAGAACACTGTGCAGGAATAGAAAGTATCACTGTCTGGATGCAGGAACCATAGGACAAGTGGGGAGCTGATGACTGGTTAAAGTAGCCTTATAAAAATGGTTAACAATTTTAAAATTTAAATTGTACCTCAAGTTGGAATCATGGTGATGTTTTTCTCTTTTTAAACAGTTGCAGCATATGCCCAACTTTTCAAATGAAATAAACACTTCAAAGATGTCAATTGATAGGAAAGTAGAAATATAAATCTTAAGAGCTTTGGGGGCAGGCACATCAGGTAAGAATAAATATTTCTTCAAATGATGAAAAATAAACAAGTTCCAACTCATTTAATATCTCATATTTTTAGAGACACATTAAAATCAAGGTCATGATATTTAAGAGTATTCCCTGTTGATAGCCGTTAAGTCCCAGATTTATTCGTCTTTGATAAAATAACAAAGTACTGACCTGGCTCATTAATTAGGCAAGGAAGATGAGAAATAGTCTGTAAAAAATAAAATAGTAAATAAGCCAAAAGTACTTGTTTTTTCATAAAAATTTCACCTCCTTTTTCCCATCTTAAAATATTTACCTTTTAAGAGAAAAACTGGAAACATAGAAATTAAAATTGTAAAATCTATAATGCTGTACCACATATAACATTCATTATATGCTAACAAGTACAAATATTTGGGTATATGATTTACCTGTACCCATTCTCATACATGTCACATACAAAAACATTTAAAATTCTCTATCTTCAAAACTATCTCCATATATCATTTAATATTTTTACTTTTTTACTCTTGTGCTTTAGGTATATTTCAAATCAATAGCATATTCTTTCAATTTATTGCTTTTATCCAAATCAAATAGATATTTTCTCCTAATGGGGAATTTAATTTTTTAAAATATGATAATACGTGGCATGTCATTTTGTTATTACTTACGATATTTAAATTATTTTCATTATTTGTAGTATTAATTATATGGATATCTTTATTTTTACATTTATTGTAAATGATTTAGAGCTTATACAAAAGGTTTAAAATAATACATGCAATTAGATCTATGATTTTCAAAATTGTCATACTCAAGAAAAATTTCATTACTTATGATCCTCTCTTAATATATGAATGAAGAATTTAGCATAATACTCTTTCAGTCCCCAATTTCTCTCAATGCAATACAGTCTGCATGTATGCATACACTTGTATGATTATTATTAATTTTTATGTCATCCTTTAAATATCAATATTGTTCTTTCCTTCTTGCAGTTTTATTACTGTATTGGTCACTATTTATTTCATCAGTCTGTTGCCTGGCATAGTCTTTGGCATATTGGTGCTCAAAAAATTTATGTTGAATTAATGAGTGACCTAAACTTAATTTTAAATATATAGAATAGCTATCAAAGAGATGATGATACTAGCTAGAAGCAGGACTTATGCTATCCTATAAATCTAACCTCCTCCATTTTAGTTCATATTTTCAATTAATACATTTCTGGCATAGGTATAAAAAAGAGCATCTTTTACTTCATGTTCTGACTTTGCATATCATGGACATATTTACATATTGATGGCAGCTTACATAAGTATAATAATAAACAATAATTACATTATTTACCTTAAAAATGGTCGCTTACTTTATAAGCATGTGTGTTTATTATTGTAGTTTCTTTAGCATTAGGATTTAAAGGTTTTCCAGAATATGTCAAACTGAGGTTATTTTTGCATTGTTTGAACCTGGAATGTAGTAAATTTTTGTAGTCAATAGGTTAAACACACACAGAAACACACACATACGTGCTGAGAATAATTTTTCTGCTTTTTTAGTATTTTATGTAAACTAGTTCGTTTTTTTTTTAAATTTTTTTATTTTAATAAACATATAATGTATTTTTATCCCCAGGGGTACAGGTCTGTGAATCGCCAGGTTTACACATTTCACAGCACTCATCATAGCACATACCCTCCCCCAATGTCCATTTCCCCACCACCCTCTCCCGTCCCCCCTCCCCCCAGCAACCCTCAGTCTGTTTTTTGAGATTGGGTCTTTTATGGTTTGTCTCCCTCCCAATCCCATCTTTTCATTTTCTCTTTTCCTACCTCCCCCCAAACCCCCCCATGCCACCTTGCATCTCCACTTCCTCATATCAAAGAGATCATATGATAGTTGTCTTTCTCCGATTGACTTATTTCGCTAAGCATGATACCCTCTAGTTCCATCCACGTCGTAGCAAATGGCAAGATTTCATGTCTTTTGATGGCTGCATAGTATTCTGTTGTGTATATATACCACATCTTCTTTATCCATTCATCTGCTGATGGACATCTAGGTCCTTTACACAGTTTGGCTATTGTGGACATTGCTGCTATAAACATTCGGGGCACGTGCCCCTTCTGAGCACCACCTTTGTATCTTTAGGATATATACCCAGGAGTGCAATTGCTGGGTCGTAGGGTAGCTCTATTTTCAGTTTTTTGAGGACCCCCACACTGTTTTCCAGAGTGGTTGCACCAGCTTGCATTCCCACCAGCAGTGTAGGAGGGTTCCCCTCTCTCCGCATCCTCGCCAGCATCTGTCATTTCCTGACTTGTTCATTTTAGCCATTCTGACTGGTGTGAGGTGGTATCTCATTGTGGTTTTGATTTGTATTTCCCTGATGCCGAGTGATGTGGAGCATTTTTTCATGTGTCTGTTGGCCATCTGGATGTCTTCTTGGCAGAAATGTCTGTTCATGTCCTCTGCCCATTTCTTGACTGGATTATTTGTTCTTTGGGTATTGAGTTTGCTAAGCTCTTTATAGATTTTGGATACTAGCCCTTTATCTGATATGTCGTTTGCAAATATCTTCTCCCATTCTGTCAGTTGTCTTTTGGTTTTGTTCACTGTTTCCTTTCTGTGCAAAAGCTTTTGATCTTGATGAAATCCCAAATAGTTCATTTTTGCCCTTGCTTCTGTTGCCTTTGGTGATGTTCCTAGGAAGAAATTGCTACGGTTGAGGTCAAAGAGGTTGCTGATTGCGTTCTACTCAAGGATTTTGATGGATTCCTTTCTCACATTGAGGTCCTTCATCCATTTTGAGTCTATTTTCGTGTGTGGTGTAAGGAAAGAGTCCAATTTCATTTTCCTGCATGTGGCTGTCCAATTTTCCCAGCACCATTTGTTGAAGAGGCTGTCTTTTTTCCATTGGATATTCTTTCCTGCTTTGTCGAAGATTAGTTGACCATAGAGTTGAGGGTCTATTTCTGGGCTCTCTATTCTGTTCCATTGGTCTATTTGTCTGTTTTTGTGCCAGTACCATACTGTCTTGATGATGACAGCTTTGTAATAGAGCTTGAAGTCTGGAATTGTGATGCCCCCGACTTTGGCTTTCTTCTTCAATATTCCTTTGGCTATTCGAGGTCTTTTCTGGTTCCATATAAATTTTAGGATTATTTGTTCTATTTCTCTAAAAAAAATGGATGGGATTTTGATAGGGATTGCATTAAATGTGTAGATTGCTTTAGATAGAATAGACATTTTCACAATATTTGTTCTTCCAATCCAGGAGCATGGAATATTTTTCCATTTCTTTGTGTCTTCCTCAATTTCTTTCATGAGTACTTTATAGTTTTCTGAGTATAGATTCTTTGCCCCTTTGGTTAGATTTATTCCTAGGTATCTTATGGTTTTGGGTGCGATTGTAAATGGACTGACTCCTCAATTTCTCTTTCTTCTGTCTTGTTAGTGTAAAGAAATGCGACTGATTTCTGTGCATTGACTTTATATCCTGACACTTTACTGAATTCCTGTATAAGTTCTAGCAGTTTTGGAGTGGAGCCTTTTGGGTTTTCCGCATATAGTATCATATCATCTGCAAAGACTGAGAGTTTGACTTCTTCTTTGCCGATTTGGATGCCTTTAATTTCTTTTTGTTGTCTGATTGCTGAGGCTAGGACTTCTAGTACTATGTTGAACAGCAGTGGTGATAACGGACATCCTTGCCGTGTTCCTGACCTTAGCGGAAAAGCTTTCAGTTTTTCTCCATTGAGAATGATATTTGCGGTGGGTTTTTCATAGATGGCTTTGATAATATTGAGGTATGTGCCTTCTATCCCTACACTTTGAAGAGTTTTAATCAGGAAGGGATGCTGCACTTTGTCAAATGCTTTTTCAGCATCTATTGAGAGTATCATATGGTTCTTACTCTTTCTTTTATTAATGTATTGTATCACATTGATGGATTTGTGGATGTTGAACCAACCTTGCAGCCCTGGAATAAATCCCACTTGGTCGTGGTGAATAATCCTTTTAATGTACTGTTGGATCCTATTGGCCAGTATTTTGGTGAGAATTTTCTCATCTGTGTTCATCAAAGATAGCGGTCTGTAATTCTCTTTTTTGATGGGATCCTTGTCTGGTTTTGGGATCAAGGTGATGCTGGCCTCATAGAGTGAGTTTGGAAGTTTTCCTTCCATTTCTATTTTTTGGAACGGTTTCAGGAGAATAGGAATTAAATCTTCTTTAAATGTTTGGTAGAATTCCCCTGGGAAGCCGTCTGGTCCTGGACTTTTGTTTGTTTGGAGATTTTTGATGACTGTTTCAATCTCCTTACTGGTTATGGGTCTGTTCAGGTTATCTATTTCTTCCTGGTTCAGTTGTGGTAGTTTATACGTCTCTAGAAATGTATCCATTTCTTCCAGATTGTCAAATTTGTTGGCGTAGAGTTGCTCATAGTATGTTCTTATAATTGTATTTCTTTGGTGTTGGTTGTGATCTCTCCTCTTTCATTCATGATTTTATTTATTTGCATCCTTTCTCTTTTCTTTTTGATAAGTCTGGCCAGGGGCTTATCAATCTTACTAATTCTTTCAAAGAACCAGCTCCTAGTTTTGTTGATTTGTTCTATTGTTTTTTTGGTTTCTATTTCATTGATTTCTGCTCTGATCTTTATGATTTCTCTTCTCCTGCTGGGTTTAGGCTTTCTTTGTTGTTCTCTCTCCAGCTCCTTTAGGTGTAGGGTTAGGTTGTGTATTTGAGACCTTTCTTGTTTCTTGAGAAAGGTTTGCACCGCTATATATTTACCTCTCAGGACTGCCTTTGTTGTGTCCCACAGATTTTGAACCGTTGTGTTTTCATTATCATTTGTTTCCATGAATTTTTTCAATTCTTCTTTAATTTCCTGGTTGACCCATTCATTTTTTAGAAGGATGCTGTTTAGTCTCCATGTATTTGCGTTCTTTCCAAATTTCCTCTTGTGATTGAGTTCGAGCTTCAGAGCATTGTGGTCTGAAAATATGCAGGGAATGATCTCAATCTTTTGGTACCGATTGAGACCTGATTTATGACCCAGGATGTGGTCTATTCTGGAGAATGTTCCATGGGCACTAGAGAAGAATGTATATTCAGTTGCTTTGGGATGGAATGTTCTGAATATATCTGTGATGTCCATCTGGTCCAGTGTGTCATTTAAGGCCTTTATTTCCTTGTTGATCTTTTGCTTAGATGATCTGTCCATTTCAGTGAGAGGAGTGTTAAAGTCCCCTGCTATTATTGTATTACTGTCGATGTATTTCTTTGATTTTGTTATTAATTAGTTTATATAGTTGGCTGCTCCCATGTTAGGGGCATAGATATTTAAGATTGTTAGGTCTTCTTGTTGGACAGACCCTTTGAGTATGATATAGTGTCCTTCCTCATCTCTTATTATAGTCTTTGGCTTAAAATCTAATTGATCTGATATAAGGATTGCCACCCCAGCTTTCTTCTGATGTCCATTAGCATGATACATTGTTTTCCACCCCCTCACTTTAAATCTGGAGGTGTCTTCGGGTCTAAAATGAGTTTCCTGTGGGCAGCATATTGATGGGTTTTGTTTTTTTATCCATTCTGATACCCTGTGTCTTTTGAATGGGGCATTGAGCCCATTAACATTCAGGGTAACTATTGAGAGATATGAATTTAGTGCCATTGTATTGCCTGTAAGGTGACTGTTACTGTATATTGTCTCTGTTTCTTTCTGATCTACTACTTTTAGGGTCTCTCTTTGCTTAGAGGACCCCTTTCAATATTTCCTGTAGAGCTGGTTTGGTGTTTGCAAGTTCTTTCAGCTTTTGTTTGTCCTGGAAGCTCTTTATCTCTCCTTCTATTTTCAATGATAGCCTAGCCGGATATAGTATTCTTGGCTGCATGTTTTTCTCGTTTAGTGCTCTGAATATATCATGCCAGTTCTTTCTGGCCTGCCACGTCTCTGTGGATAGGTCCACTGCCAATCTAATGTTTTTACCCTTGTATACTACAGACTTCTTTTCCCGGGCTGCTTTCAGGATTTTCTCTTTGTCGCTAAGACTTGTAAATTTTACTATCAGGTGACGAGGTGTGGGCCTATTTTTATTGATTTTGAGGGGCGTTCTTAGCATCTCCTGGATTTTGATGTTTGTTCCCTTTGCCATATTAGGGAAATTCTCTCCAATAATTGTCTCCAATATACCTTCTGCTCCCCTCTCTCTTTCTTCTTGTTCTGGAATCCCAATTATTCTAATGTTGTGTCATCTTATGGTGTCGCTTATCTCTCGAATTCTCTCCTCGTGGTCCAGTATTTGCTTGTCTCTCTTTTGCTCAGCTTCTTTATTCTCTGTCATTTGGTCTTCTATGTCACTAATTCTTTCTTCTGCCTCATTCATCCTAGCAGTGAGAGCTTCCATTTTCGATTGCACCTCATTAATAGCTTTTTTGATTTCAACTTGGTTAGATTTTAGTTCTTTTATTTCTCCAGAAAGGGCTTTTATCTCTCTGGAGAGGGTTTCTCTAATATCTTCTGTGCCTTTTTTGAGCCCGGCTAGAACCTTGAGAATTGTCATTCTGAACTCTAGATCTGTCATGTTACCAATGTCCGTATTGATTAGGTCTCCAGCCTTCGGTACGGCCTCTTGTTCTTTTTTTTGAGGTGAGTTTTTCAGCCTTGTCATTTTGTCCAGATAAGATTTGCTTTCTCCTGCTGTGGAATTCCGCTGTTCTTGGTGACTGAAGTTGGTTTTGGAAGGGTTTCTTGTTGATCTTCTGGGGGAGGGGCCTGTTGTAGTGATTCTCAAGTGTCTTTGCGGTAGGCGGAATTGCACTGCCCTTGCCAGGGGCCGGGCTGAGTAATCCGCTCGGGTTTGCTTTTGGGAGCTTTTGTTCCCTGAGCGCTTTCCATAGAGTTCCAGAGGACAGGAATGAAGATGGCCGCCTCCCAATCTCTCGGCCCGGAGGAGCCGAGAGCTTGGGGTTCAGCCCCTCAGTGCGCTCTCAGAGCAAAGCGCCCAACCGCCCCGCCTCCCTGGGCTGCGCTCGCGCCGGTAGGAAAGCAGTCAGTTGCTGGAACTGGCGAAAAGCGCCTGGTTGCTTCCGTCTCCGTGGCCTCTGGCCGCGCTCCGAGCCCACCCAGCCTGCGACCGGCACAAGGTAACCCCGGGCTTAGAGCTCACTCCTCGGCTTTGTCGCTGTAGCCGGCTTCCCCGCTCTAATACCTGCGAGCTCTGTGGCACTCAGACACCCCCAGTCCTTCTGTGATGCCTTGGGACCTGGGGTTTTGCTGACCCCGCCTGGGTTTCCCCCCGGTTTAGCCTCTTGAGCGATGTCTCCCAGTGGAGCCGACTTTTAAAAGTCCCGATTTTGTGCTCCGTCGCTCTGCCGCTTGCCGGGTGCCGGCCCCTCCCCCCCGGGGTCTATCTTCCCGTCGCTTTGGATTCACTTCTCCGCAGGTCCTACCTTTCAGAAAGTGATCGATTTTCTGTTTCTAGAATTGTTGCTCTTCTTCTCTTCGATTTCCCGTTGGATTTGTAGGTGTTCAAAATAGTTAGATAAGCTATCTAGCTGATCTCCTGCTACCCGATGTCGTCTCAGCCTGCTCCTTCTCCGCCATCTTGACTCCTCCCCCCTCTAGTTCGTCTTTTTAGAAATGTTGTCCAGGGGTGCCTGGGTGGCTCAGTGGGTTAAAGCCTCTGCCTTCAGCTCAGGTCATGATCTCAGGGTCCCGGGAACGAGCCCCACATTTGGCTCTCTGCTCAGTGGAGAGCCTGTTTCCCCTCTCTCCCTGCTTGCCTCTCCGCCTACTTGTGATTTCCGTCTGTCAAATAAATAAGTAAAATCTTAAAAAAAAAAGAAATATTAAAAAAAAAAGAAATGTTGTTTATTCATGAAAGAACTATATTCTCTTTATATTTACTATGTACTGTCTGCTTTTTATATCCATCATGTCTTTCATAGCTATTATATTTTACGTATAATTTTAATCTGATTTCCAAATTGCAGAATTTGAATTTAGGTTTGGTTGATTCCATTTTTTCTTAACTCATCCAAATATGTTTTCTGAATTCATCTGTAATTTTTAAGCAGTTGTTTCTTATATGTCCTTGTTACCTTTTCATTTACTTTTTAATACGATATTTCACTTGGACTATGTTTTTTTTACTATTTCTGGAAAATCAAAATGAACATAGTTTTATGTATCCTATTGTTTCTTATAGTAAATATTTGTATAGGTTTATTTTCCTTCTGCTATCTATTTTAAGAAAGTGGCTCCTTGCTTTTATGTTACGAAGCATTATATAGGCCTCAGTATTATTATTTATTTTTCATTTCTTTCTACTCCCAGTTTCTGTAGTCTTGAAGCAGAAGAGATCTTTTCTGACCCGAGGTGGCTGTCAGTGAGTCTATATACTGTATTTCCACAGATCCTTTTTTCTAAAATTTTAGGTTAAATATTTAGATAACTCTTGCATAGGCTTTACTTTATATTCAGTTTTTATAATGGAGCTCTGCTGCCCTGAGGTG
The DNA here is from genome assembly GCF_963455335.1 of Martes martes. Classification (NCBI taxonomy): domain Eukaryota; kingdom Metazoa; phylum Chordata; class Mammalia; order Carnivora; family Mustelidae; genus Martes; species Martes martes. The sequence continues at coordinate 69,141,187 of NC_137899.1, forward strand.
AGAATTTTACTTTTTTCATTCCTGGTTCCTGTTGTAATTTAAAGGAACCTATAGGTCTTCTTTTACATGTTAACACTGTAAACTTCTCTCTGGAATGTCCACCTCTCTGTGTTCATTTTGTTTTTTCTATACATGACTTAACTCACAATAAAATGCATCATCACAGATCAGATCACCTTCTAAGACTGAGTTGTCTTACAGAAAATTGTGTGATTGAATAATATATAAGTACTGAGACTGAGAGCAGAAGTGGTTCCAAGTCCCACACAGAGGCTCCCATCAGGGGGAAGGCTGACCTATAAACTTCGGGGGCATAGGCACTAAGTCTTCAATTTGGAAGTGAGAAGTGAGTTAGGAAGTTTCCTACTGTATTCCTTTTCCGTTATTTTGTTATTTGGGAAATCTAAGTATTAGTTGGTTTCTTACAATCTCTAAATCTTATTCATTAATTTATTTAAGAATTCATCAGTTTCAGATAAAAGAAGCAGTATGGTCAAATGTCCTGTGGTCCAAGGAGTCATGGATGTTCAACAGATGGATAGATAGCCAGCTATGCTACAGTACCCAGAATAATATGATGCAAAAAAAGTCTGAAGGATATAACAGTACAACACATTTTAACATTTTAACAGACATAAATATCTAATCTATATAAGGAATTATATCTTTCTCTTAAGAACCATAGTAAACTATTAATTTCCAGTGGGTTTCCAGTGGGTAACTTAGAACACAATGCAAGTTACTTTCTTTCATATATCAAGTTCTGTGTGATAGTAGCCTTTGCCTCCCTCTCTGTGCTGTGCATAGCTTTTCTTGCCTGCATTAGCAGTGTTACTGATGTCATTAATGTGATTTCTGCTTCTCAAGGATGCCCCGTTTACTCACGTGAGGGTTTTTGCACCCATTGTTCCATCTATTAGAAGTGTTTTTTATGTTGGTTTTCATGTATCTGATTATTTTTGCCACTTATTTAGAAAGCTATTCCCTGACTTCCTACTTTCCTTATAAATTATCCTTTCACATTTGTTACTGTTTGGTATTTTTTCTTGTTTTCTTTGCATGTTTATTATCTATCATTCCTATTAACTTAAGCTCCATTTAAAAAAATCTTGTTAACTTTACATCTCAAGGAACAAGGAGGGGAAAAAAGAACAAATAAGCCCAAAGGTAGCAGAAGGAAGGGAATAACAAAGATCAAAGCAAAAATAAGTGAAATAAAAACTAAAACGGAAATAGAAAAGCTCAATGCAGATAAACAAAATAGGCAAAACTTCATTAGTGTTACCAAGAAAAGAAAGAGGGCTTAAATAAACAACATTAGAAATGAAACAGGATACATTACAAGAAATGCCACACAAATACAAAGGATCACAAAAGACTGCTATAAAGAATTATATGCCAAAAATTGGGCAATCTACAAGAAGTAGATAAATTCTCAATTGTGAAAGGTCAATTTCCTCGAAAATCAGGAATAAGACAATGACGCTTGCCCTTACCACTTTTTCTCAACAAGTACTAGAAGTCCTAGCTAGAGTAGGCAAGAAAAAGATGTAAAAGGCTTCGAGGAGCACCTGTGTGGCTTAGTCATTAAGCATCTACCTTTGGCTGTCGGGGTCCTGGGATCGAACCCTGCCTTGGGTTCCCTGTTCTGTTGGAAGCCTGCTTATTTCTTTCCCACTCGCCCCGCTTGCATTCTCTCTCTCAATGTGTTTCTCTCTGTCAAATAAATAAATGGCATCCAAATTGGAAAGGGAAAAGTAAAACTGTCTCTATTTGCAGATGATGTATTTTATTTGGGAAATGCTAGCAACTCCACCAAAATAAATGTTAGGAATAATAAATTAATTCAGTGAAGTTGCAAGATACAAAATCCATATACAAAAATCAGTTATATCTCTATACACTAATAAATATCAGAAAGATAAATTAAGAAAACAATACTATTTACAGTTGCATCAAAAAATTAAAGTACCTAGAAATAAATTTAACCAATGAGATAAAAGAGCTACAAATTGAAAGCTATAAGGCATTGATGAAAGAAATTGAAGAAAACATAAAAAGTGGAGATCATGCATTGGAAGAAATAATGTTATTAAAATTTCCTTACTATCTGAAGAAATATACAGGTTCAGTGCAATTCCTATCTAAGTTCCAATGACATTTTTCTCAGAAGTAGGAAAACAACCCTAAAATTTTCATGAAGCCAGAAGACATCCCGTATAGCCAAAGAAATCTGGAGAAAGAATGAAGCTGGAGGCATCACACTTTCTGATTTAAACTGTTAAAAATTATAGTAATCATGTAGTATGGCATCGGCATAAAAAGTCACACAGATCATTAGAGCAGTAGAGAGTGCAGAGATAAACTAGTGCATATATGGACAATTATTTTACAGCAAAGGAGTCAAGCATGTATGATCGAAAAGGATAGCCTATTGAATAAAAAGAGTTGGAAAAACAGAACAAGCAAATGCAAGAGAATGAAACTGGACTCCTATCTTAGACCATACACAAAAATCAACTCAAAATGGGATAAATATTTAAACATAAAACCTGAAACCATAAATCTCTCAGAAGAAAACATGTAGTAAGCTATCAAAAGAAAACAGGTAGTAAGCTATTTGACATTGGTCTTGGTGATCATTTTGAATTTGACACCAAAAGCAAAGACAACAATAATGAAAATAAACAAATGGGACTACATCAAATGAAAATTACACCAAAGGAAACCATCAAAAAAATGAACAGGCAGCCTATGAGATGGGAGCAAACATTTGCATATATCTGATAAGGAGTTAATGTCCAAAATTCATAAAGAACTCATACAACTCAATAGCCAAAAAACCCAAACAATGTGATGAAAAAATGGAGAGAGGATCTAAATAGACATTATTCCATTATTCTGAAGAAGACATATAGATGGCTAATAGGTACATGAAAAGGTGATGAGCATCACCAGTTATCAGGGAAATGCAAATCAACACCACAATGAGCTATTACCTCATACTTGTTAATGGCTAATATCAAAGAGATAAGAAATGAGCAGGTGTTGGCAAGAATGTGTGGGAAAGGGAACCCTTGTGTACTCGTGTGAATGTAAATTGGTACATCCACTATGAGAAACAGTGTGGAAATTTCTCAAAAATTGAAAAACAGTATTACCATATGATCCAGCAACCACACTTCTGGGCATTTATCTGGAAAAAATGAAGACATGGAAACCAAAATATATATGCACCCCCATGTTCATTGTAGCATTATTTATAGTACCCAAGATGTGAAAGGAACCTAAGTGTCTATCAACTGATGAATAAAGAAAATGTGGTATATACAGTAAGGGAATATTATTTGGCCATAAACAGAAGGAAATCTTACCATTTGCAACAACACAGATAGAGCTTGAGGGTATTATGCTAAGTGAAATAAATCAGAAAAAGACAAATTACCAAAAAAAACTCATATGTGGAATCTAAAATGAAATAAAACAGCAAGCTAACAGATAAAGTGAATGTATTTGTGGTTGCCAGGGGCTGGGGGGTGGGCAAAATGGTTGAAGTTGATCAAAAGGTGCACATTTTTAATTATTAAATAAATAAGCCCTGGGCATGCAAATGTACAGTATGTTGACTACGGTTAAAAACATTGTATATTTGAAAGCTTCTAAGAGAGTATATCTTAAAATTTCTCATCACAAGAAAAAAAATTATAACTGTATAGTAATGAATGTTAACTGTTTTTGTGGTAGTGGTCATTTTGCAATGTGTACAAATATCAAATCATTAGGTTTTATACTTGAAGGTAATATTTTACAGGCCAGTTATATCTCAATAGGAAATTAAGAAAGGCAAAGAACAAGAATACTTAGGCACACAAAACTGAAGTGACTATCCCAAATCTCCAGAGGTAAGTGTGGAAACACAAAGACATTCAAAATGATGAGTGACATAGACTAAATACTTCATCTTCCTTAAGAGAAAGATGGAACATTTCATCATAAACATTTGCTTCTTGACATAGTAACCATTGTTTTTACCAGAAAATTTCTAGAGAAAGACTGTCTTACTCTGATGATGTTTGTTGAACTGTAAAGGAGGAGGAAATAAATCTTACTCACCTTGATTTATCACATTGTCCAGCATTAAATAAGGTCTCACCAATATAGGCTTCTTTGAAAAGCATCAAGTTGAATTGAGAAGTGTTATACAGCCGTGAAATTACATTAAAATTATATTTTATTTATTTTAGATATGTATTCTTCTTGGCCTTGGAGGGGCAAAGTGTGTTTTTGGGGTGGGAAAGGTCTTGGGGCAATGCTAAGAGGATCTCTTATCTAGATTGGCAAAGCCTAAAAGGAAGAGACACTGGCATATGATTCTGTGGATAAAGGCTTACTGAATACCAGAAATTTGTAGGCCCAAGAGGGGTGAGAGACTGCATGGGAAACACTGGGGTTTAGAAATACCATACATTTTATTTTCACTATGTGAATAATGATATTATTCACATTATCTTTGTGTAATGGCAAGGTTGACCCTTGGCTGTTGTCTAGAAACTTGGATTTTGGCTGGATTCCCAACTCTTAATGAGAAGAATGATTCACTGTGCCTAAACTGTTTTGTATAAACTATGTGGTTTATACTGAACACTGCTTTCCTCCTGGGAGTCTGGAATTTTGTTATGTGCTGGGCAGAGAATACCTACATGACCAGCTCCCGGTGAAAACCCTGTGTACTTAGTCTCTTAGGAACTTCCCCAGTAGACAGTATTTCACACAAATTGTCACAAATTTTTGCTGGGGAAATTAAGCATGTTCGATGTAACTGCTATAGGAGAGGGCTTTTGAAATCTCACATCTGGTTTCCTCTGGGTTTCCCTCCAGGTACCTTTTATCTTTGTTGATTTTTTTGTTTACACATCATAGCTGTGAGATGACTTTATATGCTGAGTTCTGTGAATCTTCCTAGAAATCCTTGAGCCTAGTGGTGGTAGCCTTGGGGACTCCCAATACAAGTACACAAGAAATACTTTATGGTTGTTTAACTTCTCATCTATTTGATTGGTAGTGAAATTGAATGTTCAGATTTTGGAGAATTGCATATTTCTTAATTTTCATATTACCTGTTTATTTTGGTTCCATGGATAGTTGTCCCAAAGGATATTTATTAAATTATCCTTATTTTTGACTGTCTTAAAAAACCAGCATCACTGTATTTTAAATAGTAAATGCATTTGAATTTATTTCAGAATGGAAGTTCATTTATATTGACTTATGTATCTAGTACTAAACCAATGCTACAGTTTGTCATTATTGTACATATTTTTAATAGTTAGTAGGCCACTCAAGATTGTCTCAAGGATTTGAATGCCTCCTTGATTTTTTACATTTTAATCAATTATTATTTATTAAATGTAACTTAAAAGTTTATTTTAAAACATTTAATGGAATAGACTTAATGCTTTTGCATTAGTATTGATAATGGAGTTGAAGGGGATGAGCATAGTAAATAAAAACATAGGCTATTGAATTAAATGTCATCACTAACAACACTACATGTAGAGGAAATACTCATTTTGTAGAAGATTTGAAGAACATGTTTTCAGTGTAATAAAGAAGCTTATTACCAATTAAGTCAGGAATAATAATTCACTTATAATTGACCATAATTTTTAAATATTGGATACAGTTGGAGGCACAAAAATTATGCATATAGTGTTGTACACATTCATAAAGCATTTAATAAGTGAACAAATTATTTTATTTGATTATGGATATGGTGATTAGAATTTTTTATTGTTTTACTTTCATACATCCTATCTAAAATATATTATTTGTGATTTCCAAATTTTTCTTTAAAGAAAAGAAGAATGAAGCGATGTGATATAAATTGTATGCAGAATCCTTCTAGATTGTTATTTTTTTTGCCTTACAGCTCTCCCAACCATAACTCAATAGTAAATTATTTTTAGCAATTCTTTTATTGATGCTTTCAAAGCACATCAAAGATTAGTTTAACTAGGGGGAAGAAAACTCCCTGTTTTACACTCATGGTTACTATAGTATAAAATTACATTAGAAAATTTTAATAAGAATATGACATAATTTTGTTTGAGAACAAATGTAACTGATTTCAGGGAGATGGTGGGAGAAGAAATGTTCTGGAGGACTGGCCCCAGACAGACATCAGTGTGTTTCATGGAAGGAACGGGGGCTATGGGTTAGTTTAGAGATTTGATTTAGTGGAGAATGACTGAAAAAAATTCTACCACGTCAGTAAATAGACATGGACTTTAAAAATTAAAGTTGCTGAAATAAGCAGAACTGATGATAAGTTCTGAGAAAAACAAAGTAAGTGGAATATGTGAATAGAAATAAGACATGTAAAAAAGGAATAAATGTAAGAAAAAATATTTATTCCTGCAATTAATATATCCTGAATACATAGCCCATGTTGGCCATGGCAGACATTGGAGATAATGTGAACAAGAGAGATAAGACTTCTGCCTTCATGAGGTTGTAGGTGAATGAAATTAAAATGGTAGATAGAAATGAATAAAAATAATAAATGTTCAAATAATATGTTATATTAAAGAAAGACAGGATATATAAAAAGCATAATATTCAATGCATTAACTTAAGCGTGATGAAATACTTTAGCATCTTTACACATTCATAATCGTTATTTTAGTAGGAAACCAAAAGCCCTTGTTAGATGAGCTTATAATTTTATTAAGCATGCCTAACCATCATCAATTTAGTCAACATTTTGGAAAGATAATAATGTCTTACTATATTATATCTTTATGTCATTAATTGTAATCTTCATTAATTTCCAGTTTTCAGTTTTCAGATGCTTTTATGAAACTGTTCTGATATCTTAGGATTTTACATTGCTTTGTTGTACCCAAGAATCACATGAAACAAAACATTTTAATATATTTTGTCCCAAAAGACCATATTATATTGGGCATTTTAGAATACATTAATGTGTACTAATGCGTTTATACTGATAATCTCTGCTATAACTTTAATTTGTTCAAAAGCAATTTTAAATGCATACATTACTGGATGTTAATCAGAACCCACAAGGTAATCATATACATGTTTACAAGGGGGATAAAAATGGCAGAAATTGTTTTTCATTGGGAAGCTTTAAATTTTAACTGAAACATGTAATGATATTCAGTATGTAAAAAGAAAGGTTTTTTATTTCTGATCTACTGGTGCTGTGAAACAAGTCCCTAGTACATGCCTCTCTAGTGTAATTGGATAGTACATTTTGGTCACCTATATTTGCAAAAAAAATTGTCTGTATTTGCAGAAAAAAAGAATCTTTTAAAATGACCACTAATACAACTTACTCATTCGTTCTTTAGAGTTTCTTTGAGGATCTTCAGTTTGGTTTTTTTTGTTTGTTTGTTTTTTATCATTTGACCTCTTACAAATATAAGAAATAACTAACCGGTGATCTTTTAAGTTGGATTTCCAAGTGTGTATGAAGTCATGAGCCCTCTTCATTTAGAACAAAAAAATTAACTCTGAATGTTAAATTTTGCAGACTAGAGAATTGATGAATTCGTTAACCAATATTTATTTGGTGGATTAGATAAGCTTAGAATGGACTTTGAAGTCCTGCTTATAAATCATTTTGCAAATGAAGCATCTGAATAAACACAGGAGCCGTATAGTACATTATTTAAGGCAAACATAAATGTGGTGTGCTAACAGAACAAAACAAAAACTTCCTGCAGTAGAAAACTATCTTGTTTGCTTCCTGTTATTTTTGTATGATTTGTTTTTCTTCCTTGATTAAAAAATCTATGTAAATTACACAGTATTTGTTTATACATACTTTAAATCCAAAGACAGCAGACTCAAGAAAATAACAATTAAGTATCTCTTTAATGCTATCTTCTAATCTGAAACTTCTTTCAGTTGCTAGCCACTTAGAAGTTTAAGATGGTTTGTAATATGTTTCAAGACTGGTTTTTGTTTTTGTTTTTTGAACCCTCTAGGTCTCTGGTTTTGGTCCATGAATTTTGTCCAGTGTCCATAGCTCAGAACAAAAGTTCTTCAGTGCCATCTTACATTCTAAAATGAGCCAAAAGGAAATACCAACATTCAGGGCTAAAGAATTTCCCTCAGGGGATACAGACAGAAAGAGTAGACTTGGAAAGTTAAAGTGACTCACCCAAGAGCACTTTCTTTTTAAAATTAACATATAGCGTATATTTGTTTCAGGGGTACAGGTCTGTGATTCATCAGTCTTACACAATTCACAGCATTCATCATAACACATACCCTCCCCAGTGTCCGTCACTCAGCCACCCCAACCCTCCCACCCTCTTCCACTCCAGCAACCCTCAGTTTGTTTCCTGAGATTAAGAGTCTCTAACAGTTTGTCTCCCTCTCTGGTTTTGTACCCAAGAACACTTTTAAAGTAAGTAGTAAAAGTGGGTTTCAAACCTAGATTATCTGGCTCGAGAGCCAGTGCTCTTAGGCACCATGATGACTGCTTCTGTGAAAAGCCTATGTATCTGCTTTCATTGTTTTCCCCTAAGAGGTTCACTTGAGAATATAACTTTATGGTGTGCATTTCTGTATATGTAGTTCTATTTTATTTCTAATTACTGCACAGTAATCCACAGTTACTGAGGTTCCATGGTTTATTTAGCAATTGCTTCATTAATGGACTTGGGGATGGTTTCTAGTGTTTTGTTTTCACAAGCCATGCACCAACGAACATCATTGCTCATGTATCTTTGCTTAGAAATCCTGAGAAGTACTAGTTTAAAAGTTATAAAAACATTAAATTTTGATAATTTTTGCCAAGTGGGCCTCCAAGTATATGCATGAAATGGTAGTATTATAATAGTGTAGGAAAGTACCGAATTTCTTAACCCTTATCAGCATTATTCATAATTTACTTTTTTCTCTCATATGTTCAGTTAAAAGTTGAATCTCATTTAAAAAAATTTATTACCCAGTTTACTTGTATTTGTACTTATCCTTGTTAAGGATAGATTTTAAGATTTAGATTTAAGGCTTTTTTATATCACCAGTTTTTATTTCTTCTGATTATTGTTTCTTTCTAATTGAAACATTTTCTGTTGGTAATTTATTTTTCCTGATTAGTTTTATGGGACTTTTGTATGTATTGGGGATGTTGATCTCTTTTATATACTGTAAACATTTAATCTATCTGTGTCATTTATGATCTTTATTTATGATGCTTTTGATTATATAAAATCTTATGTAGTTAAATCCATCATTTAACTTGGATTGGATTATAGTTTTCATAGATGGTTGGTGTAAAATTAAGATTCTAAACTGGAGAACTGCATTCCTAACAGGACATTCTGATTAAAGGAAGGCCATTGCTGGCTGGCACTAGCAGAATGTTAGTAAATAGGCAAAACTACTTGAGTTTTGTAAGATTAGAGCTTTAACATGCCTAATTTGTCAGAATTACACTACACTTTGTGTTCCATCCATATCTCTTGGTGTAAAAGCTCTTAGGATTCTGATAATAGACAAGTAGGGAAGAAATTCACAAATATGAAGACAACAATCCCTTTTGAAAAGGTTTTATTTTGTATTTATTTTAGAGAGCTAGTGAGCAGGGTGAAGGACAAAGGGAGAAGGAGAGAGAGAACCTCAATCAGACTCTGTGCTGAGTGCGGAACCCCATGCTGGTCTCGATCCCACGACTCTGAGATCATGACCTGAGCCAGTATAAGAATTGGATGCTCAAATGACTAAGCCACCCAGGCACCCAAAACAACAGACTCCTGAGGGAGAACTCTGGTATGGCAAAGAATTAAAGAATGAGGGAGCAAAGGCAGGTAAGTGGTTCAAAGAAAAAAAAGATAATGCTTATATTTTGGATGATACCATACAAAGACTTAAAGGTTCAAACTTATCAAAGTATCTGTTTCCATTTGTTGGTAAAGCAGCTGAGTCTTTAAGGGATAAGTGTAGAAATTAATACGTTAAAACATTATTCATGTGTAGGGTACAGGATGATGAGGACGACATAAACCTTTGGTAATACCACCCCGTGTTAAATTCTATAAATTGGTGTTTTGGTATCTGTCAGGAGAAGTCTCTGCTCATTGTTCTTTTCATAATGTATGAGGCTATAATAATAGCACATTTTAACTTCCAGATACATTTTAAGATGGTTTGACAAGTTTCATGAAAGTCCTGTAGGAATTTATAGAGTAATTGAAGGAGAAATGACATTTTTAGAATGACAAGTTTTCTCTTATAGGAAAATGTTCTTTCTCAGTTCATTGAGGTCTTTTATAACTTTTAGGAAAGCTTGACAGTTTTCCTTTTTCATTTATACATGACCGTTTTTAAATTTTTTATGTGTCTATGTTTGTGTTTTGTGTATATGTGGCATTTTTTTACACTTTTTTCTGTTACATTTCTATTTGATACAAATGACTCATAGGTAGAAAAATGATTTATGTATGTTAATTTCTATGTAATTTGTCTAAAAATAAGAAATTACCTTTTTTAAGTATTTTTTTCTTTTGTTTATTTTTTTAAGATTATTTATTTATTTATTTGACAGACAGAGATCACAAGTAGGCAGAGAGAGAGAGGAAGGGAAGCAGGCTCCCCGCTGAGCAGAGAGCCCGATGCAGGGCTCCATGTGGGGATCGATCCCAGGACTCTGGGATCATGACCCGAGCAAAGGCAGAGGCTTTAACCCACTGAGCCACCCAGGCGCCCCAAGAAATTAATTTTCTTATTTAATTTAATTGTCTAAAAATAAGTTAATTTTCTTGTATTTTCACTGTAGGTGATTGACATGTTTCAAGACAACTGCAATTTTTTAAAAGATTTTATTTATTTATGTTTGAGAGAGAGGGGGAGAGCATGCACAAGTGGGAAGGAGAGGCAGAGGGAGGGGAGAAAATCTCAAGCAGACCTCACACCGAGGGCAGTATAGGGCTCTCAATCCCACGACCCCGAGATCATGGCCTGAGTGACACCGGGAGCCAGAGGCTTAACTGACTGAGCCACCCAAGTACCCTGCAATTTTTTTTATTAAGGTGAAGTTGGTATATAATATTAGTTTCAGGTGTACAACATAACTACTTGAATTTTGTATACATTACAGAGTGATCATCACTATAAGTCTAATTACCGTCCATCACCATACAGGTGACCTCTTTCATGTACTTTGCCCACCACTCAAATCGCTTCCCCTCTGATAACCACCAGTCTGTTCTCTGTAGCTATGAGTATTGTTTTATTTGTTTTGTTTTTAAGATTTTACATATAAGTGAATCAGTACAGTATTTGGCTTTCTCTGACTTACTTTACTTAGAGTGATGCCCTTTAGGGCCATCCATGTTGTGACAGATTGCCTTTTTTTTTTTTTTCCACTTTTATCACTAATCTTTTATAATGGAAACTTATAAAAGTACAGCAAAAATTAAGAAATTTTACAATGAAAACCCATATAACTACCATCAAGATACTAATATTATTGTTTTACTATAAATGTTTACTATTGTTGCCTATCTATCTGTCCTTCTATCCGTAGCTTAATCTGTCTTATTTTCCATTCTTCTGTGATTGATACTGGGATGTTTCCAGTTTTAGGCTCCCTTGAATACAATTGCTTTGACTATTTTGTACAAAATCTTTTTGTGAAAATATGTTTTCATTTCTATTGGGTAAATACCTAGGAGTAGAATTTCTAGAATGTAATTAGTTAAAAAAAAAATATATAGAACTTTCTCCCAAAGAGGCTGTAACATTTTCTATTTCTACCACTTTTTCCCCCCCTTTTTTTTGCATTATTCCAAAAAGAGCAAGGAGGTTTTGGTTGCTCCATAATATTACCAACATTTAGGGTCATTAGTCTTTTTAACTTCATTCTGGTGGGTATCTGCTGATATATATTTTTCTTCCTTTTCTTTTTTTTTTTAATTACATGTAATGTATTATTTGCTTCAGGGGTACAGATCTGTGAATCATTAGTCTTACACAATTCACAGCACTCAGCACAGCACAAAACATCCCCAAAGTCCGTAACCCGGTCACCCTATCCCTCCCTCCCCACCCACCAGCAACCCTCAGTTTATTTCCTGAGATTAAGAGTCTCATGGTTTGTCTCCCTCCCTGATCCCATCTTGTTTCGTTTTTTAAAAATTTAATTTAATTTAATGTGTGTGTGTGTGTGTGTGTGTGTGTGTGTATGCCAGCCATGTGTTTATAAGTTTTTATTTAAATTCCAGTTAGTTAACATACAGTGCAATATTAGTTTCAGGTGTGCAATACAGTGATTCAGTACTTTTATACAACACCTGCATTTACTGCAACAAGTGCACTCCTTAATCTACCTGTTTAACCAACCCCCTACAACCTACCCTTTGGTAACCATCAGTTTGTTCTCTATGGTTAAGAGTCTGTTTCCTTGGGCGCCTGGGTGGCTCAGTGGGTTAAGCCTCTGCCTTTGGCTCAGGTCATGATCCCAGGGTCCTGGGATTGAGGCCCGAATCAGGCTCTCTGCTCAGCAGGAAGCTTGCTTCCCCCCACCCCCTGCCTGCCTCTCTGCCTACTTGTGATCTCTCTGTCAAATAAATAAATAAAATCTTTTAATTAAAAAAAAAAAGAGTCTGTTTCCTAGTTTATTTCTCTCTTTTTTTTCTTTTTCTTCCTCTTTGCTTGTTTGTTTCTTAAATTCCACATATGAATGAAATCATATGTATATGATATCTTCTTTATTCATGTATCCATTGATGGGCACTTGGGTTGTTTCCATATGTTGGCTATTATAAATGATGCTGCAGTGAACATCGGGGTTCATGTATCTTTTCAAATTAGTGTTTTTATTTTCTTCTGGTGGATACCCAGCAATAGAATAACTGGATCATATGGTAGTTCTATTTTTGATTTTTTAAGGAACAGGCATACTGTTTTTATAATGGTTGTAACTAATTTGCATGCCCAACAGTATTCAGAGGTTCCTAATAATTGCAACCTTGATTTCTGCATCCCAATATTAACTAATAAAGTTGCCTTTTAATTCTATATTACTAATTTTAAAATTATATATAAAGAGTTGAATTATAGTTCTTAATGTATCACATTACATTCACATATTTTCTCTTTTTTCTAATCTTCTTATTTGATTCACTTAGATGCCTGGAATGCTGATATGGGTGGTTGGGGTGATGTTCACATTCTTCCAGCATCCTTTCCATGTTGGTCTCTCCACAGGGCAGATTGAATTGTCCCCAGGATATGGTGGCCAGATTCTCCCAAATTAAGTGAGTCAAGATTAAGGCAGAAGCGAAGATGGCCCCTTGGTCTAGCCCTGGAGATCATATACTGCCACTTCTTCTGCATTCTGTTTGTTAGAAACAAATCAGTAGAGCTGTCCATGTTTAAAGGAAGATACATTAGGTTCTGCCTGTTGAAGAGAAGTGTCAGATAATTTGTGGGCATATTTTCGAACCAGCAAAATATACCCTACACAGTATATATATTGCTGTACTCATTAATTTTTGTGAATGGTATTATAGTCTGTGTATTCTTCTGCTACTTTTTATTACTTTAGAAAATATTTTATTTATTTATTTGACAGAGAGAGAGATACAACAAGAGAGGGGACACAAGCAGGAGGAGTGGGAAAGGGAGAAGCAGGCTCCCCACTGGGCAAGGAGCCCAACTCAGGGCTTGATCCCAGGACTCTGGGATTATTACCTGAGTCGAAGGCAGACACTTAACAACTGAGCTACCCAAGTGCCCCTCTTCTGCTACTTTTTAAATTCATATTTTGTGATACATCCATCTATCCATCTATCCATCCATCCATCCATCTCTTGTTCTAGTAATTTTATTTAATTTCTATATAAATGTATTTTATGAATAATATATCTTAATGTGCATTACCAAGAATTTTATTTTTCGACTGCAAACAATGAGGCTGTAAATGCTCATATATGTCTCTTATGCAAATATGTGAGACTTTTAATGGGGGGTATATCTTGAAGAGATATTACTGAGTATTTGTTTTATAATTTCATCTTTATAGACAAATTTCCCTCCACAAGCAGCATATTAGAGGTCTCACTGCTTTACATTCTCACCACATTTGATATCCCTTATTTTTAAGTTTTAGTGTGGAAAATATCTCACTCTAACTTTGACTTAAGCTTATCTGATTACTCATGTAGTTGAATATAGTTCAAGTATTGATTTGCCGGTTCAGATTTTTTCTTCTGAGAATTGACTGCTATTTTTTTTCATTTGCCCATTTTTTGGGGGGGGGTTGTTACTTTCTTTTTATTTGAGGAAATTATTTCTGTTTTGTTATAGGAACACTTTTCCTTGTAGAATCAAAACTTAACACTTTCAGTTCTAACTTTATGAATACACATACCTCATAATCAAAAGAGAAGCAAGCAAACCAACAAAAACCCTTTCCCCTCAAGATTAAACATAACAAAACAAAGAATAGGATCAATCTGTCTAGTTCTGGCCTCAAGATAATTAGACCTTTAAAATATTCTCTAACTTACTCCCTAATAAACCCAAATTTATTTTTCACTTTTGCAGTGGTGCTATTTGAAGATATATCACAATCTTTGTGGTCAGGGTAACCATGAAAAAAGTTGTATATTGGTTCCCTTTGCATACAACACTGCTGAATACATTTACAAATTAATGCATTATCTGTAATTTCCTTTAGATACTCTGTCTACATAATTATATCATCCCTGAACAATATTTTTCAATAGTATTTTGTTTTTCATGACCCCAAATACAACATTGAATTATGATGAGAGAGAATATCACTGTCTCATTCTCAATCTTAGCATCTAACTATTATGCATGATTTTGCTGCCCTTTTTTAGAATTGGTATTATAATTCTAGTTGGCTGGGAAATTTTCATTCATAAGTAGATGCTTTTTTGTATTTGCATATGGCCATATGATTTCTTTCATTTATTCTATTACAAATTATATTACCTCATTTCTTATTTTTTTCTAAAGATTTTATTTGTTTGACAATGAGAGAGAGAAAGCACAAGCAGGGGGAGTGGCTGGCCGAGGGAGAGGGAGAAGCAGGCTCCCCGCAGAGCAGGATCCCAGCACCCTGGGATCATGACCCAAGCTGAAGGCAGATGCTTAATCGACTGAGCCATCCAGGCACCCTAGATTGTCTCATTTCTTTCGTCAGTGTATTGTAATTTTCCTCGTATAGATCTTATATGTATTTGTTATATGTATATACTTAAGTATTTTATTCTTTTGCGGTGCTAATGTAAATGGGGTCACACCTGTTCTATTTTTTTAGTAGACTTAAAAAAGCTTTTTGAACAGTTTTAGATCTGACATTGTAAAGCTAGTCCATAAAGTGCCCATATACCCTACACAGTGTCCTCCATTATTATTATCCTACATTAAAGTGGTAAATGTGAAGCAATTGATGAAACAATATTTATACATTATTATTAACTAAATCTATACTTAATGCAGATGTCCATATTCTTTATCAAATTTTTCCTGTTACGGGATATTGTATTACATTTAGTCTTTGTGTCTCTTTTGACTCCTCTTGACTGTGACAGTTTTTCAGAATTTTCTTGTTCTTGATATCTTATACATTTTGGGGAGTACTGGTCAGTAATTTTGTAGAGGGCCACCAAGATAGATTTGCCTGATGCTTTTCCCATAGTTATGACTGTGGTTGTATGTTTTGGGGAGGAAGGCCAGAAAGGAAATTGCCATTATCATGCATCATATCAGTGATACATAGTGTCCACCTGGCTTATTACTGATGATGTAACCTTGAGGTTGGGGTAGTATTTGTTAGGTGTTTCCATTGTAAAGTTACTTTTTTTCCTGTTTCCATATTGATCTCTTTGGAAGGAAGTCACTATATACAGCCCACATATAATGAATGGAAGGTTACCTCCTCCTTGAGAGCAGAGTATTGACAAAAAATTATTTAGAATGTGTTCTGTTTGCCCACATTTATTTCTTTAATTCAGTCATTTATTTATATCATTATGAGACACAGATGTATTATACTATAGGATATAATTAAACTCTGATTTATTTATTTTGTTGTTCAGATTGTTCCAGCTTTAGCTATTGGTAGATCTTTCAGTTGGCTCCTATTCTTTTTGACAAATCCCTGTCATTGTGTACATAATATTCTAGGGGAAAGGATGCATATCCATACTTTCTGGCACTATAAGATGCTCCAGGTTTTGTCT